>NC_057802.1:26533276-26833276 GCF_018294505.1 Triticum aestivum
GCTGGGGGCGGCGACGGGTGGGGGCCGGCGCCAGGCGGCGGGGGGTCGATCTGGTCGTGGAGAGAAACAGAGAGGAAGGGGGTGGGGGGCTCGGCCGTTAGTTAGGTTAGTGAAGTTAGGTCTTTGCCGTCCGCCGTGCTTTGCCGTCCGCTATTTTTCTCTCTTTGCCGTCCGCTAGCGGACGGCAAAGAGGGAAGCCGTTAAGTTTTATCTAATCAGCTCGTAAGTGGGGCCACCTCTCTCTTTGCCGTCAGCCAGCGGACGGAAAAGAACTGGCTGATGGCAAAATCCTTCTTTGCCATCAGCCAGTTCTTTGCCGTCCATTTTTCGTAAGCGGACGGCAAAGACCTTCTTTGCCGTCAGCTAGCAGACGGCAAAGAACTGGCAGACGGCAAATAAGCTAATTCCAGTAGTGAGATGCAAAGAAAACCAATACGTGCACCGAGTCTCACGGACTCGCTTACCAGACGGTTACCTTGTAACCAAACAATGACCATACCTGGTTCACAACTGAAACCAACCACTCATGAACAACTCATGAGTTCATGAATCACACGAAACACAGTGCATCACAATAATCATTTTAGTTTGCAAGATTAATTATAAAATTTGATCCATGGTGTGACTTACTTCCGAGCTATGCCCATAACCGAGGACGCGGCTATCGATATATTAAATACACTCTGCAGAGGTAGCGCACTTTACCCACACTACGAAACCCTGGCCTCGCATCCCCATTCGGGTGGACCAAAGCATTCCGACGAAACCCTCCCTTTGTCATGGCACTCTCCCGGCCACTCCGACCAACTCCCTCTCAGGGCTAGGTCTTGGGTGGCCCCGTGTCTACCAAAGACACCAACGGCCACCGCCGTGGCAAAACGGTCCCAAACGGGTACAAGGTACCATAGAAACAAAACGAGCACACAAGGTTATGTCTGCTTACCGGGCCAGGGTATGCACGCCCATAACCTTCCCTCGCGGGAGGCACCGGTGAGAGGCACAACAAAGGACCGAATCAAGACCTTCCCACAAGGTAAATGTGGTCGCACCGAATAAAAACCCGATTCAGTGGCACCATGATGTGATCAACATCATATTCAAGTTGAACTTAATCAAGTTTAACTTTGACAAAAACTTTTTATAAAATAACAATGATACTAAGCCATAACCATGCAACTAATCGACATGAAACGCAAACAACTCATAGACATGGATCAATCTTATCAACATAATTATCTTGCACTACTCAAGATCAAAACTTCTCTGGTTATAACTCATTTTCATTATCAAGCAATATTTTTATTAGTTCATCATTTAAATGAAAATATCACTTCATAAAAGAACTATCATTATTTACCATAGCAATATAACTAGTACAAAATCTTATTCAACTTGACCAAACAAGTTCATGCATTTAACCAGTAACTAAAACAAGCATATCAAGCATGGTAAACTAACTAGCAATCAACAACATATATATATATATACATATATATATATAATTTTAAATGCAAATAAAAACTCATATTCAAGTAGAAAATCATAGATATTGAAATAACACCATCCAAATGCTGGTGTGGCTTGCCTTAGTGTAGAGGAGGATCACACCCCTCTTGGTTTGCTTCAAGAAAGCTTCTCCTTCTGAAAAGAATTTAGAACCACAAAAACAATTATCAAAAACTATTCTGAAATTTACCAGAAATTCTAGACAGCAAGGAAAAATCCACCTTTTTGTGTGCTGCTAGAGCTTTCTGAAACAAGGACAATGCAAAAAGAATCAAATCATTTGGACTTATGGTTTAGAAATGGTGGCTGGTCAAAGTTTAGTCAAATTTCTGAATAAATTTGAATTAAACAGAAATCCTGGGGGGTGACGTCGAAGGCGTAAAGCGAGAGTGCGCCTCCACTCGTACCGCTTCGGGCGCGAGTGGTGAGGCTGACGGGTGGGTCCCGCACGTCAGGAGAGAGAGGGGGAGAGCGAGATCAGAGAGGGACGGCGTTTGCCCGGAGCTCACGCCGGCGACGAGGGGGTTTGGGGCTAGGCTAGAGGGATAGGATTGAAGCTGGGCTCGTGGCGCACCTGCTCGTACCCGTGGCTTGGCTTGGGGTGGATGGAGCTGCTCGCGGTCGAGCTCGCAAGCCTCGGTGGTGGATGGGGTTCGCCGGAGTGGTTGAAGACGATGGCTAGGGGCGGCTCCGAGGGCTCAGCGGCGTCCAGGCAGCACCAACAGACCCCCCAATGCCCCGCCCGAGCAGCTGCTTGAGCTCGAGAGGCACCGGAGAGCGGTGGCCTTGCTGCGGAGGTCGCCGGAGTTCTCTGGTCGGGGCGACGGCCAGAGGCCTGCCCGACCGAGCTGTGGCCCGTCTACGTGCTCGTGGAGGTGGTGAGGAGTGGTGCGTGGCTAGGAATCGAGGAGGCGGCGCTATAAATAGCCGGAGCGAGGGGGGACGTGTTGCCGTCGGAGCTCTCTGGATGCGCGGCGAACGACGACAAAAAGCTCCAGTGCGAGGGGGCAAGCGCGCAGCGTCAGCGCAGGAGCTGCCCACGCTCACGGACGAGCACAGGAGGCGGTGGAAGAAGCGGACAAGGGCACGTGCGCACTGTGGCTTTTGGCCATGACGTGCCCGTGTTTGCTGCGGCGTCTCCGGCGTCGGCGAGCGCCATGGAGAGGTTAAGGGTGATGGGTCGGGGCTGTAGGTGCGGCACGACAGGCGCCGGCGAGCGCTGGATCGAGCACGCGCAGAACAGAGAGGAAGGCGCCATCCAGAGCGCGTCGAGGCACTGCCAGGCACCGTGTCTTCACGCGGTCACCACACTGGCATGGTCAAGACGACGCCCAAACGCTGCCAAACCTTGTCTACCCTCTAGTCCACGCAGTGTTTAGTCTAGGAAAGTTGATAGCTCATAGCCAGGCCAACCAGACTTGACTCAACTAAGCTGGCAAGTTTCTGACCAGGAACTTGGTCGCCAAGTTAAGCAATCTTCTAGAAGGTCATTAGGGCTGATCTCCTGGGGTTTAGGTTTTCATAGGAGGGTGTTTAAGCTCAAGAAAGATCAAGGCCAAAAGATCAAGGAAAAATGCACTTGCTGTACAAACTGGAATTTTTGCCAGAAGAGAAATGATTTTCTATAGCAAAAATATTTCAAAAAGTCATGCAATATTTTTGCTTGGGAAGGTGTGCCAAGGTTCAAAGAATATTCAAGAATTATTTCAGATTTTAGGAGCAAGAAAAATTGGGGTTGCTTTGGAGCACAAGTTTTTGAATTGACTTTCAGAGAGAAAAATGAATATTTTTCTTTTGTGAAAAATATTCATTTGATTATTTTGGGGATTTATCAGAGGAATAAAGTTGAATGAGGAGTAGATAGGTCACTTGGGTGAAAGTCAAGGATATGCCCAAGTGACAAGTCCATTTGAAATGATTCCAAAACCCAAATCAAAGCAAGGCAAAAACCAAGTCCGAAAACAGAGAGAAGGCAAGTCCGGAAAAAGAGAGAAGGCAATATCCAGGCTGTCACAAACCTCCCCCACTTAGGATGAATCTCGTCCTCGAGATTCGGTTGCTTGGGAAAACAATTCTGCGTATGCAGTCCTTAAAAATTCCTCTCTTTCCCAGGTTGCTTCCTCTTCGGTGTGATGCTCCCACTGAACCTTGTAAAACCTTATTTCTTTGCTGCGAGTGACCCTTTCTGTCTGATCCAATATTCTGATTGGCTTTTCCTCATAAGTCAAATCCTTAGCCAATTCTATCTCTGCCATATCAGTCCTTTTCTCCGGTGGCGAGATGCATCTTCTCAGCTACGAGATATGAAACACATTGTGTACTTCTGACAGTTCCGGTGGCAATTCCAACTGATATGCAACTGTTCCGACTCTAGCCATGACTAGAAACGGACCGATATATCTGGGTGCCAATTTTCCACGGGTCTGAAACCTCTTGACTCCTTTCATAGGGGTGACTCGGAGATATACGTGTTCTCCGGGTTCGAAGCTGATCTGACGGTGTTTGGCATCATAGTAGCTTTTCTGTCGTGATTTGGCCAGCTACAGTCTGTCTCGGATTTCCTTGACTTGCTTCTCCGCTTCGAGCATTAAATCAGTCCTGAAAATACGACTGTCTCCGGTTTGCGACCAGTTCAATGGAGTACGGTATTTCCGGCCATACAGAGCTTCATAGGGTGACATCTTTAAGCTGGTCTGGAAACTGTTATTGTAGGAAAACTTGGCATAGGGCAGACAGTCTTTCCACTTGGTTCCTTGGGCCAATGCACATGCCTGGAGCATATCTTCGAGTATTTGATTTACTCGCTCAGTCTGTCCATCTGTCTGAGGATGATAAGCCGTGCTGTACTTCAGAGCGGTCCCCAAGGCTTGATGTAGTTGGGACCAAAATGCGGAGGTGAAAAGAGATCCCCTGTCGGAGGTGATAGTCTTGGGTACTCCACGCAGACTGACGATTCTTGACACATACAGCTGTGCGAGTTGATTTGCACAGTATGTGGTCCGGATGGGAAGGAAATGTGCCACCTTTGTTAAGGTGTCCACTATGACCCATATTGCGTCGTTTCCTCGGTGAGACCTTGGTAATCCGGTGATGAAATCCATGCAGATATCATCCCATTTCCATTGGGATACAGGCAGAGGTAGGAGGAGTCCGCCGGGTTTTTGGTGTTCCGCCTTTACCTTGTTGCATATATCGCAACAGGCCACAAAGTATGCGATGTCTTTCTTCATTCCATCCCACCAGAATATCTGATGAAGGTCCTCATACATTTTGGTACCACCTGGGTGAATTGAGTATGGCGCTTCATGTGCTTCTGCCAATATCTTCTTCTTCAGACTTTCTTGATTGGGTACGCAAAGCCTTCCTCGAAACCTTAGCGAACTGCGTTGATCCCTAGAGAAATCCGGTGCATGCCCTTTGTGCATCTTCTAGACATATATTTTCAATAGTTTGTCATCTGCCTGAGCGCTGCGGATTTCTTCTTCGACAGTAGGGGCAACTTCCAATGTGTTGGCAAGACGGACATCGGTGATCACCAAATTGAGCTGAGTGATTTCTTCATAAAGCTCAGGAGGCAATGAATGCATGAGAGAATTAAGGTTGGCTGGTTTGCGGCTGAGGGCATCAGCCACTACATTAGCTTTGCCCAGGTGATAATTTATCCCGAGGTCGTAGTACTTAACCAACTCGAGCCATCTTCACTGTCGAAGGTTCAAATCGGGCTGAGTGAATATATACTTGAGACTCTTGTGGTCGGTAAATATCTGGCACTTCTTTCCAATCAGATCGTGTCTCCAGATCTTCAAAGCGTGCACCACCGCGACCAATTCCAAATCATGAGTGGGGTAATTTCCTTCGTGTTGCCGCAGTTGTCGGGATGCATAAGCCAAATCTTTGCCATCTTGCATGAGTACACATCCAAGTCCTTTTCTGGATGCGTCGCAGTAGACATCAAAACTGTGGTAGATGTCTGGAAGAGTTAATACTGGTGCCGATGTCAGCCTGATTTTTAACTCATTGAAACTCTGTTCGCAGTCCTCACTCCATTCAAACTTCTTATCCTTCTTTAGGAGCTCAGTCATTGGCTTGGCGATCTTGGAGAATCCTTCAATAAAATGGCGATAATATCCGGCTAGCCAAGGAAACTCCGGATTTCTGAGACTGTTGTGGGTGCGGACCAATCAAGTACATCCTTCACCTTGCTTGGATCCACTGAGATTCCTTCTGCCGAGAGGACATGCCCGAGAAATCCCAGTTGCTGGAGCCAAAACTCACATTTGCTGAATTTGGCATAAAGTTGATGGTCGCGAAGCCTTTGCAAAACTGCTCGGAGATGCTCCTTGTGTTCATCTTTGCTCTTGGAGTAAATGAGTATGTCGTCAATGAACACCACCACAAATTTGTCCAACAAATCCATAAACACCTTGTTCATCATATGCATGAAGAAGGCTGGGGCCTTGGTGAGGCAAAGGACATAACGGTATACTCATAAAGACCGTACCAAGTGGTGAACACGGTCTTAGAAATATCCTCCTTCTTTATCTTGAGCTGATGATTTCCGTTACTCAAATCAATTTTGGAGAATACCTTGGCCCTGCTGAGTTGATCAAACAGACGTTAATCCTTGGCAGTGGATACTTGTTCTTGATGGTGACGTCATTCAGCTGTCGGTAGTCTACGCACATTCATAGACTGCCATCCTTTTTGTCCACGAATATCGCTGGTGACCCCCATGGTGAAGAGCTTGGGTGGATGTATCCTTTCTGCAGCATCTCATCCAGTTGTTTCTTCAATTCCACCAATTCTGATGAAGGCATCCGATAATATTTCTTGTGTATCGGGGTGGTTCCAGGCACCAAGTCAATTGCAAACTTCAATTCTTGGTCTTGTGGCACGCCTGGTAATTCTTCAGGAAATACATCTGGATACTCACTGACCACTGGAATTAATTCCACCTCTTCTGCCACGGCTGCGAAAACCATATCTTTCGTGGGTATGCGCTTGCGGGCATAAAAACTTGTGGTGCGACCTTCCGTATTTTTCAGGGTAACTTCTCTGGTTGCACAGCTGATGCATACTTGGTATTGGGTTAACCAATTCATGCCTAGAATAACATCCAATTTGTTGGAGTCGATGATTATCAAAGATGTTAGAAACTTGACGCCCTTGATGTCAATTTACAAATTATGGCAGACAAGATTGCTTCTGAGTAGGGATCCCGGGGATTGTACCAGCATGTGTTTTCCCAAAATCGAGCAAGGAAAATTGTTTTGGGCAGAAAAACTCCGCAAAATAAAAGAGTGGGAAGCCCCATAGTCAAATAAAATTACGGCGGGTATGTCATTAACAAGGAACATACCAATGACAACTTCCGGGGGTCCTCTTGGGCTTCGTCTACGGAGATAAGATGGATTTGCCCTTGGATCATATCTTGGGCGGAATACGGCTCCATGTAGTTGACTTGCGGATGGAATGGAGTTGCTTGTTTGTTGTTCTTGGGACACAATCTGGTGTAGTGTCCAGTTTGACCACAGCTGAAGCATGAATTGTTGCGCTGACAATCTTCGCACACCGGGCTGGTCACGATATTCTTGACTTGAGTGGTAGTCTTGTTGACATTCTGCTGCCTGTTGGGTTTGTACTCAACTTGAGTCTGTTGCCAAGTACGAGCCTTCTGCACTGGTTGCATATCCTTCTTCGGCTCGAATTTGCGCTTGTGGTCGTTAACAGCTGGCTTGTTGTCGTGGAGGAGCTTGTGTTCCCTTTCTGCGATGAGGGCCTTGTTCACCAGAGTCAGGAAGTCCGGAAAATCAAACATGCTGAGAGTGCACCTGAGATGCTGGTTCAGTCCTCCAAGAAACCTATCGATCTTCCGTTCTTCTGTGGCCACATCATGGAGAGAATAGCGGGCCAAATGGTTGAATTTATTCAGATACTCGTTTACTGTCATGCTGCCTTGAGTGGCGGCGAGGAATTCGCGCTGCTTGATTTTCATAATTCCGGTGGGAATATGATACTTGCGGAAATGATCCTTGAATTTTGTCCAAGTAATTTCCTCGTCCGCGGGCCATATTGCCTTGGCATTATCCCACCATATAGCGGTAGCTCCTTCGAGATAATGCATTGCGAAGGGAACCTTGTCTCCTTCTTCAGTGCGAGCAATCTCCGGTTTCCTTTAAATAGTTCTTAACCAATCATCGGCGTCCATTGGATCAATAGCTTGTTTGAAGCTGGGAAGGCTTGGTTCGCTCAAAATCTGACAGCTTGGAGTGATGACCATTCTGATTTCCATTCTTCCCAACCATAACTTGCACACTTTTCAATATTTCCAGCAAACCGTTGCTCCTTCTTTCTTCAAACATCCGCAGGATTTGCTCAGTGGAAGGCGGATGTGGCGGTGGAGACGGAGGTGGCTGGTATGGCTCGGGGGGATGTCCTGCCTGTCTTGCGGAGCGACGGACAGGGACATCCTCACCAGCTTGACTGCTGCTGCCTCCACGCGTCATCCTATTATTCATTTTTCCCAATACATAGCAACCATGATGGGAAAATTCCAAAAGCCAAGGACAAATCCCGGAAGAAAACCGCGAATGAAAACCAAAGCGAATAAAAGGTTCCAACATAATTATAAATAGGCTCAACATGAAAGTAAACATCATAACGGGTATACTACCCTCATACATGAAACTAAGCATCATGACACGTGCGATTACACCCATAAATCATACTCATGACGAAAGCGATACTCTAACGGTCTACTGCTCGGACTGCACTGCTGCGGGCTCCTCTCCTGAGCTGGACCCAGATCCTGAACTGATAGTAGAGACCTCCGGGTTATGAGAGACGCGACGGCCCTGCCTCGAGGGCTCTCCCTCAGGGGCAGGCAGGGGATGGGATCTAAGCATAGGAGCGGCAAGAGTAGCGACAAGGGAAGCCCACGCAGCAGGAGCACTGCGAGGGGTCACCGTCAGAGGGCTAACGGCACCCTGAGAAGTCACCGGTGGAACAGAGACTGGAGGAACTGGAGTATTATAGATGACAGTAGGAAGAGGGTTCCTAGCACGAGCAGCGGCGAGAGCTGTCCGGGCGCGTGAAAGCTCCCGAGCTAACTCGTAGTTAAGGAGATAACTAGCAGTGATATAGCGGGAAAGGTGACTAGTGGGACGATCGCACGCCGGATTAATCAAAGGAAAGCAAATACGCCCATTCTCGTGCAGAGATGGGTAGTAGAAAAGACCTGGGTGGGTGTGCATGCGAACCTCGTTGTAGCGCAAGTCTACAAAAGCCTCGATAGCAGCAAACTGAACCGCCTGAGATGGCGTAGAAGCAAGACCACCCTTAGTAGAACGAGTGTAAGTGCCAGAAGGGGAACTGTGGTGTAGAGTGACCTCAGCATAATACTCATACAATGCACCGGCCACATGCTCTCGATACACCCGATACTCTGGATCAGCACCCTCTGGGTAGAGTCGTCGCCACACGTTCTGAAGCAGGTGCGGCGATGTGTACGGAGCTGGCTCAGGATGGTACAAGATCGGTACTGGAGCCATCTACACTCACAAACCATACAGTTAGTAATAGCAACAGATAAACATGCATGCAATGCAACAACCAGTTTCTATGACTACCGGCACTCAAACGAAGCTATCTACCATTTCACTATCGCACTAACGGTCTAGCGTGTCCTACAATCAGCGCGGCTCTAATACCAAGCGTTGTGGCATCCTGGCTCAGAGCAACCGGTTTACCTTGCATTGCCAGCCCAGAGATCAAGTCTTCTGGCAATACACAACAACATGGTACAGAAACAACCGCTTTATTGATACTAGCGGATTACATAAGTCTGATATTACATCGAGATACGAGGACAGGCGGCACACACGATGCTGCTGAACAATATGTACATTATTTAATGAACATGATGAGGGCCTCGATCACTTGAACTACGCGGCAGCGGAAGAACGGCGAAGTGGAACTCCATAGCACAGGACGTGGACACGGCCTAGACGCGAGATGCGCTCTGATGCAAACCGACTTGCCTGAAAGCTGGCATGACACGCCAGGTCAGTACATTGAATGTACTTGCAAGCTCACAACAAACATAAGCACGATGACAAACAATATCATGACAATTAAGCAAATTAATGCAATGCAAGAACTACTACAGATGCAAAGAAAACCAATATGTGCACCGAGTCTCACGGACTCGCTTACCAGACGGTTACATTGTAACCAAAGGTGACCATACCAGGGTCACAACTGAAACCAACCACTCATGAACAACTCATGAGTTCATGAATCACACGAAACACAATGCATCACAACAATCATTTTAGTTTGCAAGATTAATTATAAAAGTTGATCCATGGTGTGACTTACTTCCGAGCTATGCCCACAACCGAGGATGCGGCTATCGATAGATTAAATACACTCTGCAGAGGTAGCGCACTTTACCCACACTACAGAACCCTGGCCTCGCATCCCCATTCGGGTGGACCAAAGCATTCCGACGAAACCCTCCCTTTGTCATGGCACTCTCCCGGTCACTCCGACCAACTCCCTCTCAGGGCTAGGTCTTGGGTGGCCCCGTGTCTACCAAAGACACCAACGACCACCGTCGTGGCAAAACTGTCCCAAACAGGGACAAGGTACCATAAAAACAAAAACGAGCACACAAGGTTATGTCTGCTTACCGGGCCAGGGTATGCACGCCCATAACCTTCCCTCGCGGGAGGCACCGTTGAGAGGCACAACAAAGGACCGAATCAAGACCTTCCCACAAGGTAAATGTGGTCGCACTGAATAAACACCCGATTCAGTGGCACCATGATGTGATCAACATCATATTCAAGTTGAAATTAATCAAGTTTAACTTTGACAAAAACTTTTTATAAAATAACAATGATACTAAGCCATAACCATGCAACTAATCGACATGCAACGCAAACAACTCATAGACATGGATCAATCTTATCAACATAATTATCTTGCACTACTCAAGATCAAAACTTCTCTACTTATAACTCATTTTCATTATCAAGCAATATTTTTGTTAGTTCATCATTTAAATGAAAATATCACTTCATAAAAGAACTATCATTATTTACCATAGCAATATAACTAGTGCAAAATCTTATTCAACTTGACCAAACAAGTGCATGCATTTAACCAGTAACTAAAACAAGCATATCAAGCATGGTAAACTAACTAGCAATCAACAACACACACACACACACACACACACACACATATATATATATCAAATTTTAAATCCAAATAAAAACTCATATTCAAGTAGAAAATCATAGATATTGAAATAACACCATCCAAATGCTAGTGTGGCTTGCCTTAGTGTAGAGGAGGATCACACCCCTCTTGGTTTGCTTCAAGACAAGCTTCTCCTTCTGAAAAGAATTTAGAACCACAAAAACAATTATCAAAAACTATTCTGAAATTTACCAGAAATTCTAGACAGCAAGGAAAAATCCACCTTTTGTGTGCTGCAAGAGCTTTCTGAAACAAAGACAATGCAAAAAGAATCAAATCATTTGGACTTATGGTTTAGAAATGGTGGCTGGTCAAAGTTTAGTCAAATTTCTGAATAAATTTGAATTAAACAGAAATCCAGGGGGTGACGTCGAAGGCGTAAAGCAAGAGTGCGCCTCCACTCGTACCGCTTTGGGCGCGAGTGGTGAGGTTGATGGGTGGGTCCCGCATGTCAGGAGAGAGAGGGGGAGAGCGAGATCAGAGAGGGGCGGCGTTTCGCCGGAGCTCACGCCGGCGACGAGGGGGTTTGGGGCTAGGCTAGAGGGATAGGATTGAAGCTGGGCTCATGGCGCTCCTGCCCATACCCGTGGCTTGGCTTGGGGTGGATGGAGCTGCTCGCGGTCGAGCTCGCAAGCCTCGGTGGCGGACGGGGTTCGCCGGAGTGGTTGAAGATGACGGCTAGGGGCAGCTCCGAGGGCTCAGCGGCGTCCAGGCAACACCAACAGACCCCAATGCCCCGCCCGAGCAGCTGCTTGAGCTCGAGAGGCACCGGAGTGTGGTGGCCTTGCTGCGGAGGTCGCCGGAGTTCTCTGGTCGGGGCGACGGCTAGAGGCCTGCCCGACCGAGTTGTGGCCCGTCTACGTGCTCGTGGAGGTGGTGAGGAGTGGTGCGTGGCTAGGAATCGAGGAGGGGGCGCTATAAATAGCCGGAGCGAGGGGAGGGATGTGTCGCCGCCGGAGCCCTCTGGATGCGCAGCGAACGGCGACGAAAAGCTCCAGTGCGAGGGGGCAACCATACAGCGTCAACGCAGGAGGTGCCCGCGCTCGCAGATGAGCACAAGAGGCGGTGAAAGAAGCGGACAAGGGCACACACGCACTGTGGCTTTTGGCTGCGACATGCCCGTGTTTGCTGCGGCATCTCCGGCTTCGGCGAGCGCTAGGGAGAGGTCAAGGGCAATGGGTCGGGGCTGTAGGTGCGGCGCGGCAGGCGTCAGCGAGCGCTGGATCGAGCACGCGTAGAACAGAGAGGAAGGCGCCATCCAGAGCGCGTCGAGACGCTGCCAGGCACCGTGTCTTCATGCGGTCACCACGCTGGCATGGTCAAGACGACGCCCAAACGCTGCCAAACCTTGTCTACGCTCTAGTCCACGCAGTGTTTAGTCTAGGAAAGTTGATAGCTCATAGCCAGACCGACCAGACTTGACTCAACTAAGCTGGCAAGTTTCTGACCAGGAACTTGGTCGCCAAGTTAAGCAATTTCTAGAAGGTCATTAGGGCTGATCTCCTGGGGTTTAGGTTTTCTTAGGAGGGTGTTTAAGCTCAAGAAAGATCAGGGCCAAAAGATCAAGGAAAAATGCACTTGCTGTACAAACTAGAATTTTGGGCCAGAAGAGAAATGATTTTCTATAGCAAAAATATTACAAAACGTTATGCAATATTTTGCTTGGGAAGGTGTGCCAAGGTTCAAGGAATATTCAGGAATTATTTCATATTTTAGGAGCAAGAAAAAATGGGGTTGCTTTGGAGCACAAGTTTCTGAATTGAGTTTCAGAGAGAAAAATGAATATTTTTCTTTTGTCAAAAATATTCATTTGATTATTTTGGGGATTTATCAGAGGAATAAAGTTGAATGAGGATTAGATCGGTCACTTTGGTGAAAGTCAAGGATATGCCCAAGTGACAAGTCCATTTGAAATGATTCCAAAACCCAAATCAAAGCAAGGCAAAAACCAAGTCCGAAAACAGAGAGAAGGCAAGTCCGGAAAAAAAGAGAAAGCAAAATCCATGCTGTAACAAAACAGAAACTGGCACTGGGCTCTAGGTTAATAGGTTAGTCCCAAAAATCATATAAAATAGCATATAAATGCATATAAAACATCCTAGATGGATAATATAATAGCATGGAACAATCAAAAATTATAGATACATTGGAGACGTATCAAGCATCCCCATGCTTAATTCCTGCTCGTCCTCGAGTAGGTTAATGATAAAAACAGAATTTTTGATGTGGAATGCTACCTAACATATTCATCAATGTAATCTTCTCTATTGTGGCAAGAATATTCAGATCCATAAGATTCAAGACAAAAGTTTAATATTGACATAAAAACAATAATACTTCAAGCATACTAACCAAGCAATTATGTCCTCTCAAAATAACATAGCCAAAGAAAGCTCATCCCTACAAAATCATATAGTTTGGCCATGCTTCATTTTCGTCACACAAAATGCTCCCATCATGCACAACCCCGATGACAAGCCAAGCAATTGTTTCATACTTTAGTATTCTCAAACTTTTTCAACTTTCACGCAATACATGAGCGCGAGCCATGGACATAGCACTATAGGTGGAACAGAATATGATGATGGAGGTTGTGTGGAGAAGACAAAAAAGGCGAAAGTCTCACATCGATGCAGCTAATCAATGGGCTATGGAGATGCCCATCAATTGATGTCAATGCGAGGAGTAGGGATTGCCATGCAACGGATGCACTAGAGCTATAAATGTATGAAATCTCAACAAAAGAAACTAAGTGGGTGTGCATCCAACTTGCTTGCTCATGAAGACCTAGGGCATTTTGAGGAAGCCCATTATTGGAATATACAAACCAAGTTCTCTAATGAAAATTCCCACTAATATATGAAAGTGACAAAATAAGAGACTCTCTATCATGAAGATCATGGTGCTACTTTGAAACACAAGTGTGGAAAAAGGATAGTAACATTGTCCCTTCTCTCTTTTTCACTCATTTTTTGTTTCTTTTTGTTTTTGTTTTTTTGGCCTTCTCTTTTTTTGGCCTTCCTCTTTTTTTTCCTCACACAGGACAATGCTCTAATAATGATGATCATCACACTTCTATTTATTTACAACTCAAGAATTACAACTCGATACTAGAACAAAAATATGACTCTATATGAGTGCCTCCGGTGGTGTACCGGGATGTGCAATGATTCAAGAGTGACATGTATAAAAAATCATGAATGGTGGCTTTGCCACAAATACGATGTCAACTACATGATCATGCAAGGAAATATGACAATGATGAAGCGTGTCATAATAAACGGAACGGTGGAAAGTTGCATGGCAATATATCTCGGAATGGCTATGGAAATGCCATAATAGGTAGGTATGGTGGCTGTTTTGAGGAAGATATAAGGAGGCTTATGTGTGATAGAGTGTATCATATCACGAGCTTTGGATGCACCGGCGAAGTTTGCACCAACTCTCGAGGTGAGAAAGGGCAATGCACGGTACCGAAGAGGCTAGCAATGATGGAAGGGTGAGAGTGTGTATAATCCATGGACTCAACATTAGTAATAAAGAACTCACATACTTATTGCAAAAATCTACAAGTCATCAAAAACCAAGCACTACGTGCATGCTCCTAGGGGGATAGATTGGTAGGAAAAGACCATCGCTCGTCCCCGACTGCCACTCATAAGGAAGGCAATCAAAGAACACCTCATGCTTCAAATTTGTCACACAACGGTTACCATACGTGCATGCTACAGGACTTGCAAACCTCAACACAAGTATTTCTCAATTTCACAATTACTCAACTAGCATGACTCTAATGTCACCATCTTCATATCTCAAAACAATCATCAAGTATCAAACTTCTCATAATATTCAATGCACTTTATATGAAAGTTTTTATTATACCCAACTTGGATGCCTATCATATTAGGACTAATTTTATAACCCAAGCAAATTACCATGTTGTTCTAAAAGACTCTCAAAATAATATAAGTGAAGCATGAGAGATAAATAGTTTCTATAAAATAATACCACCACCGTGCTCTAAAAGATATAAGTGAAGCACTAGAGCAAACGACAAACTACTGCGAAAGATATAAGTGAAGATCAATGAGTAGTTGAATAATTATGTAACTATGTGAAGACCCTCTAACATTTAAGAATTTCAGATCTTGGGATATTATTCAAACAGCAAGCAAAACTAAATAAAATAAAATGACGCTCCAAGCAAAACACATATCATGTGCTGAATAAAAATATAGCTCCAAGTAAAGTTACCGATGAACGAAGACGAAAGTGGGGATGCCATCCGGGGCATCCCCAAGCTTAGGCTCTTGGTTGTCCTTCAATATTACCTTGGGGTGCCTTGGGCATCCCTAATCTTAGGCTCGTGCCACTCCTTATTCCATAGTCCATCGAATCTTTACCCAAAACTTGAAAACTTCACAACACAAAACTTAACAGAAAACTCGTAAGCTCCGTTAGTATAAGAAAATAAATCACCACTTAGGTATTGTTGTGAACTCATTCTAAATTCATATTGGTGTAATATCTACTGTATTACAACTTCTCTATGGTTCATACCCTCCGATAATACTCATAGATTCATCAAAATAAGCAAACAACACATAGAAAATAGAATTTTTCAAAAACAGAACAGTCTGTAGCAATCTGGATGTTTCGAATACTTCGGTCACTCCAAAAATTCTGAAACATTAGGACGACCAGGATAAAAAGCATATTGATCTACTGCAGTTGGAATTGGTATTTTATCGCTCTCTGGTTAAAAATGATAATTATTCTCGTGAGCGCATACTTTCTGTTTTTATCAGCAAGATCAAACAACAATCACCCAAGAAGATCCTAAAGGCTTTACTTGGCACTTTATTCAAACAAAAACTATAAAACATGATTACTACAGTAGCTTAATCATGTGGGCACACAAAAACAGTAGGGGTAAATATTGGGTTGTCTCCCAACAAGCGCTTTTCTTTAGTGCCTTTCTAGCTAGGCATGACGATTTCAATGATGCTCACATAAAAAATAAGAATTGAAACATAGAGAGAGAATCATGAAGAATATGACTAACACATTTAAGCCTAACCCACTTCCTATGCATAGGTATTTTGTGAGCAAACCATTTATGGGAACAAGAATCAACTAGCATAGGAAAGCAAAACAAGCATAACTTCAGGATTTTAAGCACATAGAGAGGAAACTTGATATTATTGCAATTCCTACAAACAAATATTCCTCCCTCATAATAATTTTCAGTAGCATCATGAATGAATTCAACAATATAAACATCACATAAAGCATTCTTTTCATGATCTACAAGCATAGAATTTTTACTACTCTCCACATAAGTAAAATTCTTCTCATTCGGAATAGTGGGAGTATCATAATAAACTCGAATACTATAAATTGTTTCCATATTAAAAGAGTAATGTTCAGAAAAAGGGTAATCATAATCATGACAAGTTTTATAAATATAATCATCACTACTTTTTATAGCATAAGTGTCATCACAATAATCATCATAAGTAGCAACTTTGTTCTCATCATACTCAATTGAAACCTCTTCCAAGATAGTGGAATCATTACTAAATAAAGTCATGATCTCTCCAAATCCACTTTCATAATTGTCACAATAAGATTCAACACCCTCCAAAATAGTGGGATCATTACTTCCTAAAGTTGACACTCTTCCAAACCCACTTTCATCAATATAATCATCATAAGCAGGAGGCATGCTATCATCATCATAAATTTGCATATCAAAACATGGGGGACTAAAAATATCATCTTCATTAAACATAGCATCCCCAAGCTTGGTACAAACATTAATTGCAGCAAATAAATTCTCAAACATGTCATTCTCATCAAACATAGCATCCCCAAGCTTGGGCCTTTTCATATCATAAGCATAATCACTCTCATCATTAATAGTATGGATAGCACCAATATTATAGCAACTATTATCATCACAATGAGTAGTAGGAGCAACATCATTTGAGAGGGATGCCTTTTTACCTTTGCTTCTCCGTCTTTTATTTTTCTTCTTCGCATCATGTGTGGGTTTAATCCTCTTTTTGGAGCTCCTTATTAATGAGATTGGTTGAATAGAAGGCTCCTCCTTGTTACCTGATTCATCATAAGAAAGAATAGGAGGATATTAGGAAATCTCTTCCCTTTCATTAGTATTCTCTTCATGTTCTATTTGTTTTCTTGTCTTTATGTAATTTTCAATATAAGGATTTTCAATGCAATTCACCGCACAATACATATAAATTTCCTCTAGATCAAAATCAAGAACTTTAGTTATATGTTTCATTTCCTCGTAACCCACAAGCAAACTAAGTTCATTATGATGCGCAAGGGAAATCAAGTCATCACAATTTTTGGACACGATTCGATCATGAAACAATTTGCATTGGATATTTAAATGACCACGTTCATTGCAAAGTTCACAAGGATGGCTAAGAAAATTTAAAGTTTCAGCACAAACATCTAGCCTTTCTTGCAACCATTTAGTTTCTAAATACTTATGCCTCTTGCAAAATCTATCTTCCCTATTTGGTGTGTACTTGCAAACTCTATGCACTCCACAAAAATTGACATGCTTATAAGAGACATTTTCATCATGACTAGTGCAACCATCATTAGTACTATGGATATTCAAAGAGTTCGTACTAACAACATTGCAATCATGCTCATCATTCAAATATTTAGTGCCAAACATTTTAATGCATTCTTCTTCTAACACTTTGGCACAATTATCGGAATCCTTATTTTCATGAAAGATATTAAAAAGATGAAGCATATGAGGCATCCTCAATTTCATTTTTTTTAGTTTTCTTTTATAAACTAAACTAGTGATAAAACAAGAAACTAAAAGATTCAATTGCAAGATCTAAAGATATACCTTCAAGCACTCACCTCCCTGGCAACGGCGCCAGAGAAGAGCTTGATGTTTACTACACAACCTTCTTCTTGTAGACGTTGTTGGGCCTCCAAGTGCAGAGGTTTGTAGGACAGCAGCAAATTTCCTCAAGTGGATGACCTAAGGTTTATCAATCTGTGGGAGGCGTAGGATGAAGATGGTCTCTCTCAAACAACCCTGCAACCAAATAGCAAAGAGTCTCTTGTGTCCCCAACACACCCACTACAATGGTAAATTGTATAGGTGCACTAGTTCGGCGAAGAGATGGTGATACAAGTGCAATATGGATGGTAGATATAGGTTTTTGTAATCTAAAAATATGATAAAAGTGAGCGAAAACAGTATTGCAATGCGTTGAAACAAGGCCTAGGGTTCATACTTTCACTAGTGCAAGTTCTCTCAACAAGGATAACATAATTAGATCATATAACTATCCCTCAACATGCAACAAAGAGTCACTCCAAAGTCACTAATAGCGGAGAACAAACGAAGAGATTATTGTAGGGTACAAAACCACCTCAAAGTTATCCTTTCTGATCGATCTATTCAAGAGTCTGTAGTAAAATAACACGAAGCTATTCTTTCCGTTCGATCTATCATAGAGTTCGTACTAGAATAACACCTTAAGACACAAATCAACCAAAACCCTAATGTCACCTAGATACTCCAATGTCACCTCAAGTATCCGTGGGTATGATTATACGATATGCATCACATAATCTCATCTATTCAAACCAACACAAAGTACTTCAAAGAGTGCCCCAAAGTTTCTACCGGAGAGTCAAGACGAAAACGTGTGCCAACCCCTATGCATAAGTTCACAAGGTCACTGAACCCGCAAGTTGATCACCAAAACATACATCAAGTAGATCACGTGAATATCCCATTGTTACCACAGATAAGCACATGCAAGACATACATCAAGTGTTCTCAAATCCTTAAAGACTCAATCCGATAAGATAACTTCAAAGGGAAAACTCAATCCATTACAAGAGAGTAGAGGGGGAGAAACATCATAAGATCCAACTATAATAGCAAAGCTCGCGATACATCAAGATCGTGTCGAATCAAGAACACGAGAGAGAGAGAGAGAGAGAGAGAGAGAGAGAGATCAAACACATGGCTACTGGTACATACCCTCAGCCCCGAGGGTGAACTACTCCCTCCTCGTCATGGAGAGCGTCGGGATGATGAAGATGGCCACCGGTGAGGGATCCCCCCTCCGACAGGGTGCCGAAATAGGGTCCGATTGGTTTTTGGTGGCTACAGAGGCTTGCGGCGGCGGAACTCCCGATCTAGGTTATGTTCTGGAGGTTTGGGTATTTATAGGAATTTTTGGCGTCGGGAACAAGTCAGGGGGGTCTCCGAGTCGTACACGAGATAGGGGGCGCGCCCAGGGGTTAGGGCGCACCCCCCACCATCGTGGACGGCTCGGGACTCTTCTGGCCCAACTCTTTTACTCCGGGGGCTTCTTTTGGTCCATAAAAAATCATCAAAAATTGGCACGTCAATTGGACTCTGTTTGGTATTCCTTTTCTATAAAACTCAAAAACAAGGGAAAAACAGAAACTGGCACTGGGCTCTAGGTTAATAGGTTAGTCCCAAAAATCATATAAAATAGCATATAAATGCATATAAAACATCCTAGATGGATAATATAATTGCATGGAACAATCAAAAATTATAGATACGTTGGAGACGTATCACGCCATCGATTTTTGAGCACTACGACAGGGACCGCAGGAACGTCAGAATGAACTGGGAGTTCTAAAGATAAAGTCTTACCTGGAACGAGGCAGTGGCGCTGTTGGGAAACATGGAAGACCGGATGCACTTGAGATTGCGCTGGGAGGTCCAGTTTGTACGCCACTTCATTGATCTTGGTGATGATTTTGAACGGGCCTTAATACTTGAATTACAGCTTGTGATTGGCGCGTCGTGCAACTGAGGTCTGGATATATGGCTGTAGCTTCAAGTATACAGAGTCACCAACCTCGAATGCTCGATGTGATTTCCGTTTGTCCGCTTGAGCTTTCATGTGTTGCTGGGCTCGATGAAGGTGCTGCTGAAGAAGGTCTTGGATCACGGCGCGCTCGTCGAGCCAAGTTTGCAAGGCAGGCACCGCACATTCGGCGGTGTTTGTGATGCCCCAATGCCGCGGCTCGTGCCCGAACATGGCCTTGAAAGGAGACATTCCAATGCTTGAATGGTGGGAAGAATTGTACCAAAACTGGGCGAGAGGGATCCAGTAGCTCTAACGGCGCGGACATGCATGCATAGAACACCGTAGGTAAGTCTCGACGCACTGGTTGGCGCGTTCGGTCTGCCCATCCGTGTGTGGATGGTTGGCTGTGCTCATGCGTAACTCAGTGTCGACATACTTGAACAGCTCGCGCCAGAACATGCTGGTGAACACCGGGTCACAGGTCTGAAATAATGGCCCCTGGGAGTTCATGGATGCTGTAGATGATGTTCATATAGAGCAGAGCCATCTTGGATGCAGTATACGGGTGGGAGAGAGGAAGAAAATGAGCAAACTTGGTGCGCTTGTCGACCACCACCCATAAGCAGTTGAATTTACCAGATTGTGGGAGTCCGGCGATGAAATCCGTGGTGATCATATCCCATGGTTGTTGAGGGATTGGCAGGGGTTCCATGAGTCCAGGGGACGCTGCTCTATCAGGCTTGGCTTGTTGACAAACGGGGCAGTAGCGCACATAGTGGAGTACTTGAATCTTCATTTTGGGCCATGCGAACAGGCGGCGGATGCGCCGGAAAGTAGCAGGGAATCCAGAGTGTCCTCCTACCAGGCTGTCATGGAATGCAGCCATGATTTCTGTTGGATTGCCGTGGATCCCCCGAGCCAGATGCGCCCGCGGAAGCGCAGAATGTCGTTCTGGAGTGTGAAACGCCCTTTGGGGTCCTCTCTGATGGCCAGCTGCTCGAGCAATTTTTGCGCCTGTGGGTTGCAGTTGTAACTGGACATCGCGTCTTCGAGCCAACTGGGTTGACAGGAAGTGACGCAAGCAACGTTGCAGTTGGTTTGGAGCATGAGAGGGCATCAGCTGTTGTGTTCTCGGTGCCCTTCTTGTATCTGATTGTGTGATGCAAACCCAGGAGTTTGGCAAATGTCCGTTGTTGCCAGGGTGTTGTTAGTCGTTGCTCTTCAAGGTGGATCAGGATTTTCTGGTCTGTACGGATGATGAACTCACTGTGCTGCAGGTATGGACGCCATTTCTCCACTGCCACCACGATTGCAAGGTACTCTTTCTCATAGGTGGAGAGGCCTTGGTACCTCGGACCCAAACTTTTGCTCATGAATGCAATGGGATGGCCATCCTGCTGTAGCACAGCGCCAATGCCCTTGTCACAAGCGTCTGTCTCATCACAAAGGTCTTGGTGAAATTTGGCAGGGCTAGGATTGGAGCTGAGGTGAGCTGCTGCTTCAACAACTCAAACGCCTGCGCTGTGTTGTCCGTCCAAACAAACGGGGCCCCCTTCTTCAAGAGATTGAAAAGAGGTCTGGTGATGATGCTGAACCCGCGAACGAAACCTGCGGTAGTAACCCTCCATTCCCAAGAAACGGTGGACCTCCCTGGCGTCCTGCGGTGTGGGCCATGACTGGACCGCCTGTACTTTGTTGGGCTCTGTAGAGACAACCTTATCGCTGATCACATGGCCCGGGTACGATAGCTGTCGTTGCCCAAACTCGCATTTGCTGATCTTCACCTTCCACTGATCCCTTTGAAGGAGCTGGAGGACTTGTCGCAAGTGATCGAGATGCTCTTCCCACGTCTTGCTGAAGATGAGGATGTCGTCGAAGAATAGGAGGACATAGTGCCGTAGCAAAGTGTAAAATGTGTTTGTCATCGCTCCCAAGAAGGTTGTTGGGCCACCCGCCAATCCAAACGACAAAACCTTGAACTCATAATGCTCTGTGTGTGTTTGAAATGTTGTTTTGAATTCCTCTCCTTCCGCAAGCCTGATCTGATGGTAGCCCGCTCGCAGGTCGAGCTTAGTGAACCAAGCTGCTCCATGCAGCTCATCCAACAGTTCTTCTATGATGGGGATGGGGAATTTGTTGACGCATGTCATTGCATTGAGGTGTCTGTAATCGATGCAGAGACGCCACGTCCCATCTTTCTTCTTAACTAGAATTGTTGGTGATGCAAAACTGCTTCGGCTTTGTTGGATGACTCCGGACTGCAGCAGCTCCTCCACTTGCCTTCCGATCTCTGACTTATGCTCGGGCTTGTGCTGATAGGGGCGAATATTGACAGGTTGGGCTCCGGGCATGAGGGGAATTTTATGGTAACAGGCGCGGCGCGGTGGCAGTCATGTAGGTTCACCAAAAACGTCTTGGAATTCTATCAACAGTTGCTGCAATTCTGGTGGTGGTGTCGGTTTGCTTTGTTGTTCGTCAGCTACTGGATACAGGAGAGAAATATGCAGCAGCGAGCCCTAGTGGTACAAGTTCTGCAGCTGGAGACTGGTGATCAGATAGCAAGTGGATGAATTGGCTTCGTGGCCGAACAGATGGGCCGGCCCCAGCGGTGTTGGTATCTGAATAACCTTGTTCCTCCAGTCCACTGTCATGGGACTATGTTGTTCTAGCCAGTCCATCCCTAGGATGACGTCGTATGTTCCCAGGAGAAGAACCTTCATGTCAGTGGTAAAATCCTGCCCTTGTGATGACCATTGACAGCCAGATATACTTGCGGAGCAGGTGAGCTCACCGCCGTCAGCGACGCGTACACGGCATTGTTGGCAAAGTGGAATCACCCCGGATAACTGATCGGCCAGCCGTTGGTCGATGAAGGATGTAGAGCTGCCGCTGTCCACCAACATAAGGACCTCATGCCCTTGGATGGATGCGAGAAGTTGGAATGCCTTGGTGGAAACGCTGTCGTCCAGCGCTGCTCATGAGATAGCCATGACGGAGTCAGTCAGCGGCTCGGTGGCATTGTGGCCGATTGCCGCGTCGATGCCGAAGAGTTCCAGCATCTCTTCGACCACATGGAGCTGCACGGTGGGGGGCAGACGTGCTCATGGCCCCAGCGCTCGCCGCACTTGAAGCACAGGCCACGGGCGCGCCTATAGTCTCGGAGCGCCTTGATTTTGGTGTTGTCGGCGCGCGTGGCTTCCATGCCATCACGGTTCGTCGCTGTCATTGTAGTCGTTGATGCCCCCGATCGCGCCGGAGGTGGAGGTGGTGGCAGGGGCAATGGCAGCCCCGTGCGCGCGGACGCGTCCTGCGCCCCGTGGGAGTTGTGCGCCGTCCCTTCAGCCACTTCCTCCTGGAGAAGTACCAGGGCGCACGCCATATCCAAGTCCGGCGGTCGCTGAACTAGCACCACCGCGTGGATATCCTTCCGGAGCCCCTCCACAAAGCGAGTGAGAAAATAGAACGGATGAATTGTGTGAGAATAAGAGCTAAGATGATTGATAATTGATTCAAACTGCTCAATATAATCTGCCACTGTTGGTGTTTGTCGCACAGTATAAAACTGGCAAATCAATGTTTGGTGGCAATCGCGGCCGAAGCGCTTACAGAGAAGTGCAGTAAACGATTCCCAATCGAATTCTGCAAGTCGTTTCTGGATGGACTGCAACCAGATGGATGCTGAACCAGAGAAGTTCAATGTAGCCATGGGGACCCAGAACGATGGTAGAATAGCAAACATGGAGAAGTACTGCTCGCAAATGGTTTTCCACAGTTTCGGATTGTCTCCGGTGAACTGAGGAAATTGGATGGATGGGTGCGCCTGACCCAACCCACTGAGCAACTGGCTAGCATGCGCATACGGAGATAGAACGGGAGGTGAGGACAGGCCGTCGTACTAGCCGTTTGCCGGGGGCGGTGGCGGCGTCTGGAAGGACCCCACCGGGGGACCCCGTGGGATGGTGTAGAAGCCGCGGCCATCGGGCCCTTGTGGAGCTTGCGCCACGCCAGGCGCGGTCCCCGCATGGGTGTCGGCCGTCACAGGTGGGAGATTGGTCGGTGCAGGCGCTTGGATCATCACGCCCTCCACGCGAGGTGGCGGGGGCGCGAGTTGTAGAGCCGCCACCGTATCGCTCAGATCGGCGACACGCCTCTCGAGATCGGGCCGCCATGCCACAAGATCGTCGACCTTGACATTGGATGCTTGGATCACTACGGTGTGTTCCTTCAGGGTGGTGTCGAGCCGCTCCAAGAACGACTGGACAGCAGGATCCATGACGACGAGGTGGGCGCGGGCTTGAGTCAGGGATCTGGTTTCGATGAACTGCACCAGATCGACGCGGGGGAAGTGGTGGTGGTGGTCTCTGATACTAGATGTAAGGGATGAGATGGTGGTGACGATAATGGCACTCGATTCACTCTCACTAGCCCGGATTAACAGGTTCGATTATAACAGAGGAGTACAAGATGAAGAACAGGAAGGGGATTAGGGTTAGGGTAGCCGCCGCCGTTGCCTTGATCCTCTAGATACTCATTCCTCTGGTGGCGATGCCCTTAAGTAGTGGCCTGGTGGCTGGGCCTCACCGCACCCATGTTGGCCCAGTTACTCGCGGGTTGGGCCTCTTGTTCCTGATGGGCCTGGTGGGCGAGCCTGGCGAGCCCCTGGGCTGTGGGTCCTCCTTGTCAGCCTGGTCATGGGAATCAAGGATGCTGACACTATTAAAAACAATTCTTCAGAAAATTATCCAAGGCTGGGGGGCAGCGCCCCCCTGGCCTCAACATAGCTACAACACTGCACGGGAGTAGCTTTTGAGGAGGTTCGTTTACAAAGGCCGGCAGGTCATCACCAAGGCCCTCCACATAAAACTACGACTTGTGCCACTCCCGAACGGATTTTGGGAGGTCGAAGAAAAGAAGGTGGAGTTAAGGGGAAGTTGCAGGATGGCACCCCCAAGGTCGCAGACGGCGCCTTCGTTCGATTGAACGCGGACCTGGAAGAAGTAGCGAAACAGGTCAAAATGTGGGGCTATCCCAAGATAACATTCACATAAAGTGATGAAATTGGCGATATGCAGAACCCCGTTGTGCGGAATATGGTTGAGTTGGCATCCAAGAAAATGCAGGAGGCCACACACGAAGGGATGAATAGGGAAGCTGAGCCCCGCCCGAAGTAGCCTGAGCACAAGATGTGTTTGTTCGCATGGGGCTCTGGTGGAACCTCCCCGTTTGGAGTTCGCACCTTTAGATCTGTGGGCATGGAAAGGTTGTCCTTATACCCATTAATATCGCCCTCTGTTGCCACAGACGGAAACCACTTTCCTGTGGATTTAGGCGCAGCGCGCCCTGGTCTCGCTCCTCCTTTGGGGGTGGCCCTCTTACTCTTTCCGCCGGCGGACCTAGAGGGAGGCTTCAAACCCGAGATCTGCCTCCGTCCCTCACTTCTCTTCTTGGCCATCGGCAACGAGAAAACATGAGCAAAGGGAACAAATCGGCGACGCAACGGAAGGCTTGAAACGAGCAAGGAGGTGAAAGCCAGAATGAGGTAGGGTTTTGAAACCCTAAGTTTTCCTCTTCTTATAAAACGTCCGAACCCGAGGCGCCGTCCGCCCACAGCGGAAGCGACAACCTTTTTTTGCCTTTGGAGAGTTTTTATCTTTCCCCTTTTTGTAGAAGACGAAGGCGAAAATCACGGCGAGGTCCTCTTTTTAAACCCGTTGTGGGAGTATCGTCCGCGCCGAATCAATATTCAAGAGGTGCCTGATCCCTTGGGCGGGTCGAACTTGGAAGCCATCCATGTTCTCGAGAGACAAGATAACAAAGGAGCCTGTCAGAGGTCTCGCGACCCTCATTGCGACCTCCAGCACGCTCGGGGGCTACTAACGGAGTCCTATACCGGGGGTGGCTAATGCCAAGGAGCCCGACCTCATCAGCTACAAGGGGGCCTAACGGGCCCATGGTGTCACAATAACCCTAGGAGACCAGACAACCTCCTTGACGCCCAAGACTAGAGGGCGGCGGCGCCCCATATCGCATCCAGCATGTAAACCCTAGGCCTCTCCTGTCTATATAAATGGAGGTCTAGGGTTCCTCCTGATCATCCATCCTCATATAGGACAAATCTCGGTAGCAACATTATACACCATTGTAACCCCTCGCGCGAGGTATCTCTCCACTATGAATAACCAAAACCAGCAGGACGTAGGGTATTACTCTCCGGAGGCCTGAACCTGGATAAACCTCTCATGTGACCTCTAGTTCATGACTTCCAGCTGCGCTTGGGCCCCTACCGAGGGATCTGACGAAAATATGCTCCATCAGCTATCGATCTGAAGGCGGGCCACTGATCCTTCTTGACCACACAATAGGACCTGCATGGGCCACCTATGTCGGTAATAAAGCTGGCAGATATCGGGTAGGGGGTCTCGAGTTGTTGATCTAGAATCGATGGTGAACAGGAGACAAGGGACACGATCTTTACCTAGGTTTGGGCCCTCTCGAAGAGGTAAAAGCCTACATCCTGTTTGATTGTATTGATGATGGAGTATCGAGTACATGATGATTTACCTCGAGATCGTGTGTTGTGTTCTAAACACTAAGGTAGGTAATTGTGATTGTCCCTCTATGGAGTAAACTCCGTGGTTTATATAGGCACCGGGTTCATCTAGGGTTACACATGGTCAGTTGCCAACTAGGAATAAACACGCGGATAGCTAGGGTAGTCCTTGAAGTACACGCCAAGTCTTCGGTAGAGTCCATCTTGATCACGCCCGGGTTCTAGGCTTGTGAGATCGGCGGGCCATATGCTTGGCCCATGGACTGTGGGCCAACTAGGTTGGTACCCCTTAGTCCAGGACACCGTCACCTTGGTAGCAGGACTTTGAATTGAGCCTCACAGAGTCAACAAAAGACGCTAGATTGCACTGGATAGGTCACTAGAGAAGAGGGCGTTGGAGCGTGGACCTAAACAGTGATGTTCTCTACCTCAAGTCCGGATCTGGCGTTCAGCGGCAGGGGCGACTTATGTTCATGTTTTTTCTCTAGGTAGTATATGTGTCTAGTTTGGGGTGGCAAGGCGGCGGCGTTGTCCGAGTATAGGAATAGTGTTTGTTCTGCCCTATCCCGTTCCATTGGTGTGCTTATCATCGGCAGAGGGCGTGTGAAGGTGTGCCTTCGGAGGATCATTTGGGATCCGGTCGGTTTTGCGCTCCGTGGATCCATCTGGATTCGACCAGCACTCATAGTCTTTGGAGTTTGTACTTACCCTTTTCGGTGTTTTCTTCTTTGGGGTGACGATTTGATAAGTAGACCACGACTATTGGCATCTTTTGCTCATCGATGTTCGTGACTGTTGCTTCCATAAGCTTATGGGTTTAAACAAGTTTCATCTGCCATGATGGAGGCCTAGAGGCGGCAACAATTTTTGCTCATGGTGTGCCGCCGGTGGATGCAGGAGGAAGAAGATTTCAACAACTCTAAGAATTTGGATGTATTTTTGTGTTTCTTGTAAGAGTGTGTTTGTAAGGAAATGTGATACTTGATATGTTTCGTAGAGAGAGGTCTACGTCGGCGACATTAATCCTAGTTGCCACCCATCTACTTCCCCTCTCGCTGCCACCAACGCGTGTCATCGGGTAAAGACCGTGCGATGTCGGCACTGGCGGGGAGGTCCTAATCGGGGGGAGAGAGGCCATCCTACATGTGGGGACGTTGGAGCCCTGTGGTGGGATGGCGAAGGAGATGTATGCTCGAGTGGCGGTCTTTGTCAGATGGTGCTCGACAATGACTTTGGTGATACAGCGCGGCGATCTTCAACGGTGGCCCGGCCTACCTAGGTCACCGAAGAAGAGGGAGTCGGTGCATGGTCCTGAACGTCGGCGAGGTCGACATCTCACTCGGACCTGTCGTGCAGCGGCATGGACAGGGTTTTCCAAGTTTTCTTTAGTGAGTCTTCGAGTTTGATTTTTTGGAAAGGGGGGGCTAGGCGGCGATGCTGATCTAGTGTAGGAGTATTGATCACCCCGCTCTTTCCCAGTTTTGTTGGTGTGTTTATCACCGCGGCTAAGGGCATGTGGTGCCTTGGTTTAGGTTTTTGGTGGATGCATCTGGATTCGGCCGGCTTTCATGATCTCCAAAGTTAGCACATGCCCTAATCGGTCTTTGGTGGATGCATCTCGATTTGACCCGCTTTCATGATCTCCAAACTTTGTACATGCCCTAATCGGCGTTTTCTTCTCATGGGCCACGACATGCTTTCGCTGATCATGGCAGCCGGCATCTCCTGGTTTGCATCGACAACTTCCCAACCACTGCTTCTACTAGTTCTTATTACGTTTAAAAGAGTTTGCTCCATCAGTTTAAAATGCACAGTTATTAATAAGGACTTAACTTTCGCATAATTTAGCAAATGTCAAGATGGCCGAGTTGGTCTAAGGCGCCAGTTTCAGGTACTGGTCCGAAAGGGCGTGGGTTCAAATCCCACTCTTGACACAATTATTTTGTTTTTATCTGCCTTTGCTTGTTTCGGAATCATAACTACTACAGTAAAAAAAATTAAAACAGTTAAATGGACTAGCTTTTTATGCGAACCAACCAAAGGTTTCATCTCCATTCTGAACAAATTAGAGTGGCGATGGAGTTGCTTATACTTACAGCACGATTGATTCCCGTTCTGAAACTGTAGACATGCACAATTATTTTGTTTTTATCTGCCTTTGCTTGTTTCGGAATCATAACTACTACAGTAAAAAAAATTAAAACAGTTAAATGGACTAGCTTTTTATGCGAACCAACCAAAGGTTTCATCTCCATTCTGAACAAATTAGAGTGGCGATGGAGTTGCTTATACTTACAGCACGATTGATTCCCGTTCTGAAACTGTAGACATGCACAATTATTTTGTTTTTATCTGCCTTTGCTTGTTTCGGAATCATAACTACTACAGTAAAAAAAATTAAAACAGTTAAATGGACTAGCTTTTTATGCGAACCAACCAAAGGTTTCATCTCCATTCTGAACAAATTAGAGTGGCGATGGAGTTGCTTATACTTACAGCACGATTGATTCCCGTTCTGAAACTGTAGACATGCTGTGCAGGCAAGGTTGGCTCATGCTTCGGATATGGTCGGTATACAGAGGATTCAGACTACGCCACAAAGGCACAGTAACAGCTGATGGATATACCAGACAATACTCCCTCAGCGTCAAAAAAAAAACGAAAACCCGTCTTATATTAACTTACAGAGATGGTATGAGATTAGGAAAGCAGAACAGCTTAAACCTTCGGTAGAAAAAGAAATATTGAATTAGAAATGCATCAGCACCGATCTCGCCTAGTGCATCGGATCAGATTGACAACACTAAAATATAAACACCGACAGTAACTTGGCAGCAGCAGGAGTAAATTAGTAAAAAAAAGAAAAGAAATCATGAATTACATATTCAAAAAAAAGCAGAACAGCTTAAACCTTCAGTAAATGTCTCTTGTAATTTCTCTAGCAACGGACGGAGCAATCTTGTTATCACTTTCAGTTATTCTTCTTGTTTGGATACTTTACAAGAAGCTCAAACCAAGCCACAAGACATTATCACAAAATTCAATTGCTGATGACCACTACAAGAGAATCCCGTATCAAGTATTATTGAGAGGAACTAACGAATTTTCAGAAGACAACTTGCTTGCGAGAGGAAGTTATGGAGCGGTTTATAAGTGCGTCTTGGACAATGAGGAAAGAACATTGGCTGTCAAAGTGTTTAATCTTGGTCAATCTAGGTATTCCAAGAGTTTTGAGACTGAATCTGAGGCCATGAGAAGGATACGGTATCGTTGTCTCGTGAAGATCATTACCTCTTGTTCAAGCATCAAGCACCAAGGTCAAGAGTTCAAGGCATTAGTTTTTGAGTTCATGCCCAATGGTAACTTGGCTGGTTGGATTCATCCAAAATCTCAAGAGCCTGCTACAAGCAACACACTCAGCCTTGCCCAGAGACTTGATATTGGTGCCGATATTGTGGACGCAGTAGAATATCTGCACAACTACTGTCAACCATCAGTAATCCATTGCGACCTTAAGCCAAGCAACATTCTTCTTTCTGACAACATGAGTGCCCGAGTTGGAGACTTTGGCATATCAAGGATCCTTCAAGAAAATACAAGCGGGGTAATGCAAAATTATATAGCTATAGGCTATGTTGCTCCAGGTGACTGAAATTCTTTCAATATTACTATCTTTTATTTTTCACTCAAATATGGCATGCTGTCCACAAAACTTTGCATAATTGTAGAGTATGGAGAGGGCTCTGTGGTATCCACTCATGGTGATATTTATAGTCTTGGCATATTGCTGCTTGAGATGTTTAACGGAAGAAGCCCAACAGATGAAACGTTTGGGGATTCATTGGATCTACATAAATTTGTCGAGGATGCTCTTCTGGATAGAACCTTGGAGATAGCTGACCCAACAATCTGGCTGCATGGAGAACCAAAGGATGATATGACAAGTAGTTGAATCCAGGAGTGCTTGGTTTCTGTCTTCAGGCTTGGCATATCCTGCTCAAAGACACAGCCTCGAGAGCGGATGTTGATAAGAAATGCAGCGGTAGAGATGCATGCAATCAGAGATGCGTACCTCATGTTTGCTGGTAAGCATATTGGGGAACATGGAGCAGAAGGGGAGCCTCGGCTCAAGATATTCAATCTGGAATGATATGATCCTGCAATAATAGGAGTTGCTTATGTAATTTTAGTTAGCATTTGTTGTCAAAGATATTTTATTTGCAACTGTATCAGATAAATGTAGAATGTAAAATCCTGTTGTTCTACAATAGCACTATATCAATAGCAATTTTCAGCATATAACATGGGTTCTCAAAATTTGCAAAGATTTGAGAAATCACATCCTTGATCCAGAAGGCTGGCAACATGAATTTATCGCTCCAAGCAAATCATCAGCAGTCAGACTGCTAACAAAGTATTATCCATTTGTACCAGAAAAAAAAGACATAGCGGGCAATACCAAGTAGTAACAGAATTTGACCTTAATATTTCACATATCTAGTAAGAAATGCATACATTTGAAAGCACGAGGAATTTGTCACAAAACAGAAATCAGTTATAGCACTAGCAATTTTCATGGCTTCTCAAAATTTGCAAAGATTTGAGAAATCACATCCTCAATCCAGAAGGCTGGCAACATGAATGTATCGCTCCAAGCAAATCAGCAGTCAGACTGTTAAAAAAGTATCATCCATGTGTACCCAAAAAAAAAAGACATAGAGGGCATTACCCAGTAGTAACAGAAATTGACCTTAATATTTCACATATCCAGTAAGAAATGCATATATTTGGAAGCACGAGGAATTTGTCACAAAACAGAAATCAGACTAGAAATGCATTAATATCATTCAGTTTCAAAAAGCAGCAAAACATGTAATCCTTCTAACGCATGTGATAAACAAGTTACCCAGCTACATACTAGCACATCCCGCATCAATTCCCATCAAGTACTCGCAATAATATTCCAACATAATCATTCTCGAAAAGAATATAACCAGAATCTAAGCAGCAACTGACACCGGACAGTGCTAGCACTACCAGAGAATGTGCACTTGGGGCCGTCCTTGATTGATCTGGAGATGGCAGAGTTGAACAGCAGGACAGCAGGAAGCATAGTCTAAGATTGACTTTCCTTATTTCATTCCTTGTGGTTAAAGTTAAAGGCAGCATACACAAAAAGCATTGAGATTAAGCATGTAATTGGCCTATTTTGGAATAACCAGCCAATCTCTATGCAAAAGGGAAACTGACATTGAAGAAACAACACCAAGAGCCAGCAGAAAGAAAAAAAGCAATTGCCCACAGGAGTACACTGAGAATTACAATAATTGTTATAGCATTGTCAAATCAAAATCTAGTCACCAGGAAGTACAACATTAGAGTGAGATTGTGCACCCGAAAGAAGCGACTGTATATTCTGGCGTCCCCGGATTGTGTAATTGCCAGGTTTAAGGCTATCCACCATTTGATCATATAACTGGAATGCCTTTTTATATTACCTACCAGGAAACACTCTTCTATCATGACGTTAGAAGTTGTTTCATTTGGTACTAGATTGTTGTCAATCCTCTTATTAAACAACCGGGAAGCTTCATTTGGCAGAAACCATTGATGAGGGCTGTTAATGTACAACAAGTCCATGCAACAATCTCTGGTGGAGTTCCATGGCACTGGAGAGACCCCCTTCTCTATAGAAACCAGCTATGAGTGGAGACTATGAAGCTACCTTCAATGTCACTTCTATCTTAGCCATCTCCCCCACAAAGCCCATCTGCAATGTCCAAATCCTCCTGTTTTGCAGCAATCATTAATTAAGGAAATGTACTGATAAACTGTCACTCTGACTCCCTTCTCCCACATCCTATCAAACATATGAAGTGCACTCACCCCCCCTTTTGCAAAGTTGAATGCATCAGTATAGCATAAGTCACCTCATTTGGCACCAGACCCCTGTCTGACACTTCATGAAAAACCCTATCTGCCTCACCGAACATACCATTCTCGCACAGGTTATCAGGCAATGCATTGTATGCAAATATGTTCGTCGCCATACTCAACTCGCTCAACTAAGAAGCTAAACTGAAAGCCTCCTCAACCAGACCCCTCTTTTGCAGCCCATCAAGCATAAATGAGCAACTGGCCCTCTGATGGCACAAAACCAAGCCTGGCCATGTCATTCTCAACGCCAATTACAGCTACTCCGTCCAACAAAACCCATACAGCAGCTCCCGGTAAGTCACTTCATCAGCTGCAACTCCTCACCAGTCACCACCACGTTATCCTTTACCTCCGCGGCTCCGCTGCCTCCTGAATGCGTTGATTCTTGCACAATCCACACAGCAGTACATACGACACCATGCTGGCCTTGACCCCCAATCCTCGCCAGGAGCCTCTCCGCGCCGTGAGATTCCCTGCCGCTTTGTAATCCTGAACCCCAGCCGTGTAAACATACTCGTCCAGGCGAACACCAGACTGCGGCATTTCATCGAACAGGACACGGGCAAGGGTGAGCTGACGAAACCTGACAAGGGGGAACGATATGTGGGAAGCCGCATACTGGTTCGGAGTGATGCGGCGTGCGGGGAAGATGGCGAGACGGTCGGCGTGGGCATTGGGAGGGAAGCGCGGGGAGGGAGAGCCAGAGCGGGGAGACGGTGTGGGGAAGCAGGAGCAGGAGGAGCGAGGAGCCGTGGGCGGCGGCGGGCGGGCGGGACGTCGTGGAGGAGGTCGGCGAGGAGCTTGACCATGCCGGGATGGGTGCGGAGCGAGGGGCCGGCGGGCCGGCGGTGAGAGTCGCCGGAGCACGTGCCGGATACGGCGGGTGCGAGCTGTACTATGATGAGCTGCGGCCGGTACCGAGCTCGAGCTGTGGAGTGTGTTGCCGTTGGATCACGAATCAACGCCCCGCAAAATGAACTGTGAGGGCATATAGTGCTTGATAAGAGAGCGAAATTTGATAAGAGCATCTACAACCGGAAGTAGTAAAGTATGCCTCCAAACGATCGCGCATGTGTCTGAACACGCCTGCTGACGGTGCCCAGACAGTTATCATTTCCTCACTTCCCAGACACAAACCCATGCAAATTACGTCGATCATACGATATAGCATAGAACTTGGCACTTTCGATGTTGAACATCCACATGGTTCATACAAAAGGGCCGAAACAGTTCAAATTTTTAGCTAATTAAACATAAAGAAACGTAGATATAAACGGATAGGGCTGCTGCAGCTCGTTTTGCCGCGTAGTGTCGGGCCGCCGCAGCTTGTGTTGCCGCCTTACCGTCGATGACAGAGAGCGGGCAGGGCAGCGTCGGGCCGCCTCAGAGGAAGAGCTGTCGACCCACGAGCTCGGGGACGCCATCATGGAGGAGCTCCCGCCTGGTCCATTAGTGAGCGTCGGAGCGCAATGCGAAGCGCGAGGTCCTCCTCGTCCAGCTCAGACGAGGTGGACGGGTCGCCGCCGGCAAGCCCCACCCAGTCGAGCTCGTTGGAGCTAGAGCCGACCATGGCGGAGGGGACGGAGGGGGTCGCAGATTGGAATGGGAGGGGACGGAAGGGGGTGGAGAGGGCGAGAGAAGTGAGTGGAGTGGGGTTTAGGACTAGGGTTTGGCTTCGGATTTGCTTGTGGGGATGATGGTGGGGGTGGCGTGGGCCATACCGAGCCGAACCGATGTGGACGCAGTGTCCGCGCGCGTTCGGCCCTCCCTATATCTGTCCCACATATGGACTTGATATGGGAGTTGCCGGACGGCCCGGGCATTTGGGCTAGGTTTGAGGAGCTCGGTTGGGTAGCAAATTTTTGTCTGGACAGTGACTGGACATGCCGCCTGGTCGTTTGGGACGGAAATGGGGATTTCAGTTGTAGATGCTCTAAGGTAGTCTTACCTTAAGCCTAGATATGACAAAAAAAAGGATGTACAATGAATTGTCTCTTACAGCTCATTTGGCACCCAAATGCATGGAATCGCGGGTCCCACTCATTTGGCTGTCACGAAATCGGCCCTTGGAGTTGTGCTAAAATATCCCTAAATATGTGATGAGCGATATTGTGCTAAAGGCATCTCGAATGGCGACTTCTAAAACGAACAGTCCGTGGACAGTGACACTAGAGCCGGCCATACAATCATGCCATGTATCCATTTTGAAACAAATTTGAATAAAACAGACAAACTACATCAAACACGACAAAATTCACAAAAGTTCGGACATAATTTACATAAACATATGATATTTTGTCAGTTGAACTCAAACTTAAAAAAAACTAGACTATCTTATAGTGGAGGTGTGGTGTGAATGGCATCGGATCCCGGCTTAAATAAGCGCAGCCAGGCGAAGGGACGTGAAGCCGTCTTGAATAAGGGGCGACGGTCGGAGTAGGCTCCTCGGTCGCCACGTCAGCATTGAAGCGGCACTCCCTGCTTGTTCGGTTGCATCCCCCTGACCGGACATCAATGCCGTTGAGTCACGTCCACTCTTAAGCGCTGCCGACGGACATGAATGCACAACAACCGCATTGCGCGGAGAGGGTTCTTTGGACGGAGGATTTTTAGTGGGATGGGATTGTCGGATGCAAATGTGTCTGCCGTCCGGACAGTATCATGGTTTGCAAAAAAAGGAGCAACCAGACCAGTCCACAGACCGATGAGGTACCCATTGAATGGCAAGTTACGTCCAAAGTCCAAACCGTTTGATCCGAACGAATGCGGACCGTCTGAGCGAGGGTTTGCGTTGAAGTTGCCCTAATAGTTTTATTCTTCTATGAACTATAAGGCCCAGTTCTTTTGCCAGAATCTGGGGATTCTCCCAGAATCTGACCCCTACCCAGCTTCTCCCAGAATTTTTGAGCCCCATTTATTTTACAATCATATCTAATTAGGGTCTAATTAGACCGGATTGTAAAACAAATGGGGCTCAAAGATTCTGGGAGACACCGGGTAGGGGTTAGATTCTGGGAAAATCCCATTCTAGCAAAAGAACTGGGCCTAAGCCTAGTTTAGACCTGGCAACGTGCTCTGCCCGTGCCGTTGATCGCCAACGTTGTCCGGTAAACCTTCCACCGTCAAGTCCCAGTCACATGCCGTTGCCGCCGGCCGTGTCAGTGTCGTACTCGAATCCGTATGGTGAGCTAGCTTGTTGGACCCCGGTTTGGGACCCCGGTTGGGTGGCTAATTTTTGTCCGGACATGCCGCCTAATCGTTTGAGGCGGAAATGAGGGATTTGGTTGTACATGCTCTAAGGTAGTCTTACCTTAAGCCTAGATATGACAAAAAATGATGTGCAATGAATTATCTCTTATAGTCCGTTTGGCACCCAGATATTGGGCATGGAATCGCAGATTATTTTCGAATTCTGTTACCCACTCATTTGGCTGTCGCGGAATCGGCCGCTGGAATTGTGCTAAGATATCCCTAAATATGTGATAAGAGATATTGTGCTATGGGCATCTCCAATGATGACTTCTAAAATGTCTGCGGGGAGGGATATGAGAGCCAACTATCCAATCATGCCTCCATCTATTTCAATACAAATTTGAATAAACCGAACGTCCGCCCTTGAGCGGGGCCGACGGACATTAATGTGTGACAACCACACCGCACGGAGAGGGTTCTTTGGATGGAGGGTTTTTTGATGGGACCAGATTGTCGGACGCTAATGTATCTGCTGTCTGGACGGCGCCAAAGTCTCATGGTTTGCGAAAAAACGAGCAACCAAACTAGCCCGCGGTCCGCGCACCGATAAGGTACCCGTTGAGTGGCAAATTGCGTCCAGACCGTTTGACCCGAACGCTGCGGACGCTTTGAGTGTTTACGTTAAAGTTGCCCTAATAGTTTCATTCTTCTGTGAACTAAGCCTAGCTTAGACCACGACAACGTGCTCTGCCCGTGCCGTTGATCGCTAACGTCCTCTGGTAAACCGTCCGCCGTAAGCCTAGCTTAAACCGGCGGCCGTGTCAGTGTCGCACTCGATCCGTACGGTGAGCTAGCTTGTTGGAGTACGTGTCGGTTCCTACTTCCGAGTCACCCAAGAACTCGGCGTCTCATCGAATCCGACTAGACTCGTATCTCGCTCCCTGTCGCCGACGCCGAGTTTATATATATATATATAGCGCCGCGAGTTCGCTGCGGCCGGCGTCCAAAGACAAGACAACACAGTAGATCAGGGCGGTGATCATCGAGGCGAGGGAACAGGCAGGATCGGCCGGCCATGAGGATCACGCTGGGCATGAGCCTGGAGGCGTGGGTCCCCACGGACGCGGCGGCGCCTCCCATGGCCATGGGCGCCTGGCGCGCCGGCGAGGTGGTCTGGGGCAACGGCCACTCCTACGTCATGCGCTGGTTCGACGGCGGCTCCGACTCGGGCCGCATCCTGAGGAAGTTCGTCCGCCCGCTCCCGGACCCCGCCGTCAAGCTCCCCGCGGACCTCGTCCCCGGCGACAACGTCGAGGTGCTGGACGGCAGCCTGTGGAAGTGGGCCGAGGTCGTGGCCGCCGCCGCCGACCGGTTCGAGGTCAAGATCGTCGGCTCTTCCCAGGTCCTCACGGCGGACCGCAGCGCGCTCCGGCCCCGGCAGGTGTACGGGGAGAAGGGCTGGGTCGTGCTCCACAAGGGCAACAAGATCCCCGTCGAGAGCGTCGTGCCGTCGCGCCCCATCCCCGGCAAGAACATCAAGCTTAAGGCCAACAATGGCAACCTCGGAGGCGGCAAGTTCGCCGCGCCCCATGCCGTCAAGCTCGGGGGCACGACGACGACGACGAAGAGGAGCAGCCACACGGTGACGGTGGACGGCGACGTAGCCCCGGATGCCAAGAGGTTTCATTTTCATAGTAGCAGCAAGTTGTTCCCCAAGGAAGCACCGGATGGCAACAGGTTGCATAGTAGCATCAAGTTGTTCCCCAAGGATGCAAGATACCCAAGCCATTGTTATCTGATGAAGAAACGGCGGCAAGAGACGAGCAATGATGATAAATCCTATAACGAAGAGTCGTGTGATGCGGTCGGAGGAACAGCAAGAGACAGCAGCGACACCGACGACGGTTCTAGTAGTAGTAGCACGTCTGATCGATCGTCGTCATCGGCGGATGGCAGCGACGGAGACAGCAGCAGCAGCAGCAGCGGAAGCAACAGCAACGGAGGCGTTCCTGAAGTTCCCGCCGCCGGCGAGCGTTGCCAAGAAAATCGAGAGGCGTCGATCCCGCCGCCGCCGCGGAGCCGCGAGGAAGAGGAACACGATTCTTCCGACGGTCGTGCCAGCGCGACAATGCAGCACCGCCCGGCGGACGAGGACGAGGAAGAGGCGGTGGCGATGAAACGAAATCGGCAAGCGGCAGAGGTACATGAGGACCACGGCCGCGTCCATGGTCTGGAGCTGGAGGCGTACGTGAGCGTGATGAAGGCGTTCCGCGCCACGGGGCCGCTGAGCTGGGCCAGGGAGGAGCTGCTGTCCGACCTCCGCCTGCACCTCCACGTCTCCGGCGACGAGCACCTGCAGCTCATAAGGAGCTTGAACGGCAATAACTAGACTAGCTAGAATCCGGCCTAGCCCAGCGATAGATTCTCCTGTTGTAGTACGTAGTACATGGATGAGGGTGATTATTTGGCTTCTTCGTGTTTGTACAAAACATGAGTACGTACTCTCTGATGAAATAGAACGCTCCCAACATGCATGCACAATTACATATGAATTTGGACAACCTTAGTAGTAGAATTCTAAAATATTCGAGTATTTACCCCAAAACTACCACTTTACATGTACCGGTCTCAGAAATCTACCACATTTAACTTTGTGTCTATAACCTAGCACTTTTGTCATAGAGAATTGCTAAACGGGAACATGTACCGGCCGGGCACCAGTGTGGTCTCGACCACACTACCATACCGACGTCCCGGTGGTCACGAGGACACGACATGCACAACTGCGAGACATGGTGCCGACGACGTAGACGCGGCAGGCCTTCTTCCGCGCGCCGCCATTGCCTCTGACGACCGAAGTCTCGCATTTTAGGCACACTACCCCCTCGGGAAGTTCTTGCATGGGCCCATCGGCGCCCGAGTCCTCTCCCCCAGCTTTCACCTTAACTCTCAGTGGGTGCACACCATACAACTCCAAGCCCAACTGTAACTTTTCTTGTACAAAATATTCGACACGGTTTCAACAGTACCAGCAACACTGGTTTGTGCGCCGCAGGCAAGAGCGCACAAAGTGTCATGGCGTTCCAGGTTGAGTTGGTCCCGATGAAATCGATCATGGCGGCATGGCAGAGCGATGCAGCGCGGCGCGCCGCTCCACGTTCACCAAGTTCAACGATACGCCCGCCTTGGTCCGCGTGGACCCTCACCTCGCGAAGGCCTGGGCCCTCGACCGGTTGCTGACCATCGCCGAGACGGCGTTCGGGCAGGGTTGTCGTGCCCCCCGCGCCATTCTGCCACTAGATGGACCACTCCGACAACGACAACAATGACGGAGATGCCTGTGGCCAGGCCGACGACATGTACAAAGCCATCGTCTGCTACTAAATAGTTTAGGTTTTAGTTGAACCGACAAAATACCTTTTATGTAAATTATGTCCCAAATTAAGTGAATTTTGTTGTGTTTGCATGAAAAACCGCGAGGTTTGTTCAAATGCACTTTGAAATGTAGGTGGCCACGTTTGGATGACCCGCTCCCATATCACTGTCCTGTGCCCGTTTTAGGGGTTTGCACTGAAGATGCTCTTACGGTGACTTGCAGGGGAACAACGCTCCTTTTTAGGCCTAATTTGGTTGCACGGGGAAACTACCCCAGGGCTTTAATCTCACTCACGGGATTTCCATAGCCATCGGGGATCCTCTCCTCCCACCAGTGGCGGGGCTACCCAAAAAATGTTGGGCGGGCTGGATGGTGCAAGCAGTGCTACAAAATTAAAAATCAATGCGTTATTATGGGAATAAACTTCATGTAAAACTTGTTTTGGCTCCATCCCAGGGCGGGTCATGGCCCTTTGAGCCTTTCCATAGCTCCGCCGGTGCCTCCCACCACGGGGAGATCACCACATCAGCTTGGATGACAGGGGAGAGGGAAGGAGATCACGTCCAAGGAAGACCTTGGTCGATGGAAGAGAAAGAAGAATGCTAAGACATGATAGACTCCTCTGGCCGCCGAGATCTTGGCACGGCTGCCGACCCGTTTCCATCACCAGAGGGCAGATGGTCTTGGAGGGATAGCGCTAGGTTGCCGGGCGAGATCGCGAGGCACGCCTCGCGCCGTCCTGGCTTTTGTCCTCGACCTCTCTAGGCGTGGATGTCCCACCCCGGGAAAGGGCAAGGATCGGGGCAGAAAATCCCCAGCAGGCGAGCGACCAAATATTGCGGCAGGTTTTTCATGGAGCGATTTGCCCCGTAGGCTCTACGCCCTGGTTTTCGAGGGGGATCCCGGCGGTATCGCAGACTACCAAACTAGGGCCCTTACAAATAAGGTTTTCCATCGTCAAAATAAATAAAATAAAATAAATTAAGGCCCTAGAGTTAATGGAGCAGATTCGATACAAGGTCGGAGAGACCAATGTGGGGCGTTGATTCGTGATCCAACGGCAACACACTCTACACAGCGCCGTACCGGCACCTGCTCATCATAGCACAGCTCGCACCCGCCGCGTCTGGCGCTCCGGCGACTCACCGCCGGCCCGATGGCCCCTCGCTCCGCACCCATTCCGGCATGGTCAAGCTCCTCGCCGACCTCCTCCACGACGTCCCGCCCGCGCCCTGCACCGGCCTCGCCCGCCCCCGCCCCCGCCCACGTCTCCTCGCTCCTCCTGCTCCTGCCTCCCCACACCGTCTCCCCGCTCTCGCTCTCCCTCCCCGCGCTTTCCTTCATATGCGCACGCCGTCCGTCTCGCCACCTTCCCCGGCACGCCGCATCACTCTGAACCAGTATGCGGCTTCCCACATATCGTTCCCCCTTGTCAAGATTCGTCAGCTCACCCTTGCCCGTGTCCTGTTCGATGAAATGCCGCAGTCTGGTGTTCGCCTGGATGAGTATGCTTACACGGCTGGGATTCGGGCTTCGGCGAGGCAGGGTATCTCACGACGCGGAGAGGCTCGTGGTGTCGTATGTACTGCTGTATGGATTGAAGCAAGAATCAACGCATTCAGTGCTAATGAAGTGACCTACTGGGCGTTGCTGTATGGATTTTGGTTGGACGGAGGAGCTGTAAATGGCATTGAGAATGGCAGCATGACCAGGTTTAGTTTCGTGTCATCGGAGGCCAATTCGTATTTATGCTTGATGGGCTACGAAAGAGGGGGCAGTTTGAGGAGGCTTTCAGTTTAGCTTCGTAGTTAAGCGAGTTGAGTATGGTGACAAACATATTTGCATTCAATGCATTGCCTGATAACCTGTGCGAGAATGGTATGTTCGGTGAGGCAGATAGGGTTTTCAATGAAGTGTTAGACAGGGGTCTGGTGCCAAATGAGGCGAGTTATCCTATACTGATGCATTCACTATGCAAAAGGGGCATGGTGGAGGATGTGCTTCATATGTTTCATAGGTTGCGGGAGAAGGGAGTCAGACTGACAGTTTATCCGTACATTTCCTTAATTAACGATTGCTACAAAACAGGAGGATTTGGACATGGCAGACGGACTTTCTGGGGGAGATGGCTAAGATAGGAGTGACGCTGAGTGTAGCTTCATATTCTCCACTCATAGCTGGTCTCGGTAGAGAAGGGGGTATGTCCAGTGCCATGAAACTCTGCCTGGAGACGGCTGAGAAGGGTGTTTGATGGACTACTTATACTGCATGGATTCTGCAGAGAAGGAAGATTGAGCGAAACATACGATGTTTGGAATGAGTGGCAATGTGGGGAGTCAAGCTTGATCTTGTCAGCTTTATCATTATTGTGTATGCAGCTTTGAAACATCATGATACAGAAAAATCATGTGTGTTACTGAGGGATATGAAATGAAAAAGTGCGATGCCAGACAATGTTTTCCATACATGCATGATTGACATGCACTCAGAAGGAATTATGGTTCATGCATTAAACTGTTGAGATAAGGTGATTCTGGTAAATAATTCTGCAATTCAGGGCATTTGAGCAGTGCAGAGCGCCTTTGTAAATAAATGTTAGCCAGTCACTTCCTTCCTAACAATTATACTTATAGTTGTTTTCTTGATTAATTTACAACTGAAGGGAACCTGACAAAGCTAAAGATCTCTATTTTGCTAACATGGTGGCAGTTAAAGCATTGATCAAGTGTTCTGTAAGGTTGGGCGGATTCAGTAAGCAATTGGCCTTGCAGGAGGCGGATCAATCTTAAACTAGCCCTCCTGTACTCCTGCTCCTCGACTCTGCTTAGACTATGGTTATATTGGAGTATTAATGCGAGTACTTGATGAGAATTGATGCTGGATGTGGTAGTATTTAGTTGGGTAATTTGGGTTCACCCGTGTTAGAAGGATTACATGCTACTGCTTTTGGAAACTCAATGATACTGATGCATTTCTAGTCTGTGATTTCTGTTTTGTGACAAATTTCTTGTGTTTTCAAATATTTGCATTTGTCACTGGATATGTGCAATATTAGGGTCAATTACTTGCTGCTACTGTGTACTGCTGCATATGTTTTTTTTTGTACACATGGACAATACTTTCTTAACAGTCTGACTGCTGATTTGCTTTGAGCGATAAATTCATGTTGCCAGCATTTTAGATTGAGGATGTGGTTTAAAACATCTTTGAAATTTTTGAGAAGCCATGTAATATGCTGAAAATTACTATTACCATAGTGCTATTGTAGAACACCAGGATTTGACAGTTTACATTTATCTGAGCAGTTGCAAATAAAATAGCTCCGATAATAAATGCTAACTGAAGCGACATATGCAACTTCTATTATTGCAGGATCATATCATTCTAGCTCGAATGGAGCCGTGGCTCCCCTTTTGTTCCATGTTCCCCAATATGCTTACCAGCAAATGGGAGATATGCATCTCTGATTGCATGCATCTCTGCTGCTGCATTTCTTATCAACGTCCGCTCTCGAGGCTGTGTCTTTGAGCAGGATATGCCAAGCCTGAAGACAGAAAGCAAGCACTCCTGGATTCTACTAGTGGTAATATCATCCTTCGGTTCTCCATGTAGCCAGATTGTTGGGTCAGCTATCTCCATGGTTCTGTCAGGAAGAGCATCCTCGACAAATTTATGCAGATCCAGTGAATCCCCAAATGTTTCATCTACTGGGCTTCTTCCAGTAAACATCTCCAGCAGCAATATGCCAAGACTATAAATATCACCATGAGTGGATACCACAGAGCCTTCTCCATACTCTACAATTATGCAAAGTTTTGTGGTTAGCGCCATATTTGAGTGAAAAGTAAAAGATACTAATATTCAGGAATTCCAGTCACCTGGAGCAACATAGCCTATGGAACCTCTAATTCCAGTTGAGCTATATGAATTTTGCATTCCCCCGCTTGTATTTTCTTGAAGGATTCTTGATATGCCAAAGTCTCCAACTCGGGCGCTCATGTTGTCAGAAAGAAGAATGTTGCTTGGCTTAAGGTCGCAATGGATTACCAATGGTTGACAGTAGTTGTGCAGATATTCTACTGCGTCCACAATATCGACACCAATATCAAGCCTCTGGGCAAGGCTGAGTGTGTTGCTTGTAGCGGGCTCTTGAGATTTTGGATGAAGCCAACCAGCCAAGTTACCATTGGGCATGAACTCAAAAATCAATGCCTTGAACTCTTGACCTTGGTGGTTGATGCTTGAACAAGAGGTAATGATCTTAACGAGACAACGGTGTCGTATCCTTCTCATGGCTTCACATTCAGTCTCAAAACTCTTGGAATACCTAGATTGACCAAGATTAAACACCTTGACAGCCAATGTTCTTTCCTCATTGTCCAAGACACACTTATAAACCGCTCCATAACTTCCTCTCCCAAGCAAGTTGACTTCTGAAAATTCATTAGTTCCTCTCAATAATACTTGATAGGGAATTCTCTGGTAATGGTCATCAACAATTAAATTTTGTGATAATGTCTTGTGGCTTTGTTTGAACCTCTTGCAAAGTATCCAAACAAGAAGAATAACTGAAAGTGACAACAAGATTGCTCCGGCTGTTGCTAGAGAAATTACAAGAGACTTTTGCATCTTCTTTTTGTTCTTGCTCAAGAGGCTTGTGGAGCATGGAGCCAAATGAAGTTGAGGTGTACCTCCACACAAATTGACATTCCCATCAACTGCTAAGTAAGTGATGTTTCTGAAAACACCTTCATTTGGCACCTCACCTTGCAAATTATTGAAGGATACATCCAATTTAAATAATAATGTCAAATTCTGTAGACCTACTGGTATTGACCCTGTCAAGTTATTGTGTGCTAGGTACAGTTCCTGCAGGTTTCCAATGCTAGCAAGGGCATCAGGAATATCACCAGATAACTTATTCATGGTCAGGTTTAGTATACTGAGCCCCTTTATATTCTTCAGTGACTGTGGTATGCTTCCCTCAAAGGAATTATTGTCTAATGATAGCCATTGCAACACTATGCAGTTCTGGATACTGTCGGGTATCTTGCCAGATAACTGGTTTCCTGCTAGAATTAGTATGTTAAGGTTTGCCAAGCTACCAACATCATTAGGAATGGGCCCAGAAAAGGAATTGTATGACAAATCCAAGTACCAAGATAGGCTGGATAATTTAAAAATCTCTCTGGGAATTGAACCGTTAAGTTGGTGATTCTTTGACAAGTCAAGTACGAAGAGGTTTTTCAACTCCCCCATGCTTGCCGGAATTGGTCCCTCCAAGTTGTTGTTGTATGCATAAAACCTATTCAATTGTGAAAGATTTCCCAGAGATGACGGTACGAGGCCAGACAACGTATTATTGTACAAGCCCAGCTCAATCAAGTTCTCTAGCTTACCAATGCTATCCGGAATCACTCCTGATATGGAAGTATTTGCTATTAACACCACGTTGAGACCAACCAGATTGCCAATATCTGCGGGTATACTCCCAGAGATCCTAGTGTCATCTAAGTATAACTGTTGGAGAGTTGTCGAGAGGTTTACAATTGAACCTGGTAGTTGTCCTCCAAAAGAATTGTTGCTGAGTATCAATTTCTGCAGTTGGCTGCAGTTGGCCAAAGAAGTGATGAATTCCCACCCCTTGTTGTCGTTCGCTTCAAGCTTATTGTCAGCCAAGTTCAGATATTGGAGAGCTCCCATCTTCCCCAATGTGGGAGGCACATGCCCACTAAACCCATTCTGCACGAGGCCAAGTGCTACGAGGGAAGAAATGTTTGATATCGAGGAGGGGATGGTTCCTGTGAAGTGATTCCCACCCAAGGCAAGAGTTTTCATCATGGGGAACTTGCTTCCGATATCATCCGGAATGCTTCCGTGCAGCATATTTACCCCTACATTAAGTAATTCCAGAGATGACAAGTTGTAGAGAGAATCTGGAAGCATACCAGAGAGGTTGTTTCTGACGACAGTGAACTGCCGCATGTTGTGGAGGGTGCCGAGCCCTGGCGGGATTGAGCCCACGAGTTGGTTAAGGCCGAGATCAAGGTTTTGCAGATAGGACAGATTGGCCAGCGATGCCGGGATGGGCCCTGTGAAGCTGTTGTTTCTCAGCGAGACCACTTTCAGGGACACGAGCTTGTCCCCGAGCTCGGTCGGGATGCGCCCGCCAAGCTTGTTGTTGCGCAGTCTCATCTCGGTCATGCTGACGCAGGAGCTCAGGTTCACAGGGAACGTGCCGGAGAAGGAGTTGTCGCTCAAGTCGAGCCTCTGCAGGCGGCGTAGGCGTCCGAGGCTTGCTGGAATCTCCCCGTGGAACCAGTTGAAGCTCAGGTTGAGCGTCCGCAGGAACGTGAGGTTCCCAAGGGCTGGGGAGAGTGCTCCGACGAGCGCCCTGCCGTCCAAGCGCAGCGCCACCGCCCGCTTTGGCGCCCAGTGGCTGCACGTCACGCCCTCCCAGCTGCAGAAGCCGGCGCTGCTGTTCCAGGAAGCCAGCGCGCCGCCGTCGCTGATCTGCTCTCTGAAAGCAAGCAGCGCGGCCTCGTCGCCGGCGCTCACCACGGCGATCGTCAGGGCGAGCACTAGTGACCATGGCAAGCTCATGATCCCCATTGCCATGCCCATACTGGTTCGGTGGTTCCAACTATGGGTCTCCAAATAGCAGTTTCTCCCTCTTCAGATAGATATAACCTGATCTGGTCATACGTGCCTGTGGCTTGCCGCATTGCATTTATTTATTCGTCTGAAAGGGTAGTGCTAAAACTTCAACAGCTCCTTCACCGCTTGGCTGACTTTCAGGAATGATGTAGACCTTCAGTCCTATCTTTGACAAACCTGCACGATTGCTTCTCCGGAGTTGACAACCATCAGCACGTCGAATCATCAGCGATGACCATGACGAGCCGACGACAGCGTAGCGGTGCCACACAGGGATTGAGCCGAAGATGCTCGGGGCCGAAGCTCCACACGGACGCACGGTCGAAACCCGTTGTAACTACGGTATTCCTCAGTAGTTTGAAAGTCCGATGGATAGAAAGATGATGTGTCTCGTTCCTTCAGAGCCTCTCATAAATCAAAACGCAGCACCTGGAAGAAGATGGGGTTCAGAATTCAGATGCTCTGCTTCGGTTTATTTATATCTATCCATCTCTTGCTTCCGTGCTTTGAGAACAGCCGGATATGGTGTGGACAGGGTCGGTGACGCCATGTTCCGTTTTAATATTGGGTCACACTTGGCGTGCTGCTTGCCTTGCTGCTATAATATCTCTGCATAATATTGGGTCACACTGGACAATACTCCCTCCGTTCTAAAATAGATGACCCAACTTTGTATTAACTTTGTACTAAAGTTAGTATAAAGTTGGGTCATCTATTTTGGAACGGAGGGAGTAGCTTCTTTTGTTGACTCTGTGAGGCTCGATTCAAACTCCTGCTGCTGCCAAGTTACTGTCGGTGTTTATATTTTAGTGTTGTCAATCTGATCCGATGCACTAGGCGAGATCGGTGCTGATGCATTTCTAATTCAATATTTCTTTTTCTACCGAAGGTTTAAGCTGTTCTGCTTTCCTAATCTCATACCATCTCTGTAAGTTAATATAAGACGGGTTTTCGTTTTTTTTTTTGACGCTGAGGGAGTATTGTCTGGTATATCCATCAGCTGTTACTGTGCCTTTGTGGCGTAGTCTGAATCCTCTGTATACCGACCATATCCGAAGCATGAGCCAACCTTGCCTGCACAGCATGTCTACAGTTTCAGAACGGGAATCAATCGTGCTGTAAGTATAAGCAACTCCATCGCCACTCTAATTTGTTCAGAATGGAGATGAAACCTTTGGTTGGTTCGCATAAAAAGCTAGTCCATTTAACTGTTTTAATTTTTTTTTACTGTAGTAGTTATGATTCCGAAACAAGCAAAGGCAGATAAAAACAAAATAATTGTGTCAAGAGTGGGATTTGAACCCACGCCCTTTCGGACCAGTACCTGAAACTGGCGCCTTAGACCAACTCGGCCATCTTGACGTCTGTTCCAATTGACTAAATTACCTTTTATATTGGCAGACTAGTTCCCAAACTCACCAATCTCACAATCGTTTCCACTTATTTTGAGTTATTTGGTTCCGTAAAGTTGCACAGAGAATGTAAAACTGTATGCGTAACTTAGCAAATCCTTAGTCTCCTCCTGGAGTGGCCTCCTCTATAATCTAAAGGTGTCTCGTATGCTTCTCAAGCTTGACATCGTCGGGGCTTTTGACTCCGGCCCTGTTTGGTTCATAAGTCCTAGGACTTTTTTTTAGTCCCAACTTATAAGTTATAAGTCCCTAAAAAGTCCCTATCTGTTTGGTTCCTGGGACTTAATATGGACTAAAATACCATATTACAACTATAAGTCCCTATAAGACTCTCATTGAGAGTCTTATTTCATAAGTCCCAAATGCCCACTTTAAGTCCCTCCTGTTTGGTTTAGATGGGACTTAAAGAGACTTTTTTAAGTCCCTGTAACCAAACACCTTGGCCCTTCTTCCTCAGGCAACTCGGCTTTGGCCCTGGTGAGCGGGAGTGTAATTTTGATTTCCTTTCTTCGACGTCCATGTGTGTACTTCAATAGCGTGTTGGGTCTACTGATTGGTCACAATAAGGGGCTTGTTAAGGCGACCCCTTATCACTGATGCTATTTACGCTTGTCATGAGCATCCTCGACTCCATGATCCAACGTGTGGTGCAACATGGGATCCTCCACCGCCTTACCATGCATCATGCGACATCTATGATCTCTCTGTATGCCGATGTTTTCTCTTAATTCTTGCATGCAGCGATTTAATGTACTTTAAAATCTAAACATGTGACGGAAAGCAATAAATTAAGACTTATAAAACGGAAACACTAAAATTTTAAAATAAGTCATACAAACCAGAAGAGAGAGAGAGAGAGAGAGAGAGATGGTCCAAACCTTCCCTAGCTTTTCTTCCCATCATCGCCTCCAGTCCAATGGCAATGGCCTTCGCCTCTCTTCCTCCTCCCATCCTCTCCCCCGAGATCCAGACCCTCCCTTCCCGGCGAGCTCGCCAAGTTCGCATCCTCTTAATTTCGTGGAGCACTCTGCCTCAGTTGTACTACTGAAAGTAATTCCGGGAATTCAGCATATGATGCGCTCCTGGAAACTGTTGCGAATTGGCGCTGATGCATTTCTAATTTGTGATTTTTTTTCTTCTCCTGGCAGCCTACAGATGGCGGTTCAGATGCTTTGTGGTGCAGTCTGGATTTTTTTTGTCTGCCGATCTTATATGGTGCATGAAAACTAACGTTGCCTGATTTTTCTGTTAGAATGCAAACTGATCGAGCTACAAGTATAGGCAACCCCATTGCACTCTGATTTGTTCATCAGTGCTACATACATATATATGCCAGTTAAGTCTGGAACTAATTCCCTCGCAAAAAAAAAAGTCTGGAACTAATTAAGTCTGGAACGCTGAACTTTAGCTTGTAGTTGTAAAACTCTGTATGGTTTCATTCTGGTTAATGGAACCGGAGAGAGGCCTCCCTGTTCTTCTAAAAAAAATGCCAGCTTTGGTTAGTTCGCGTTATTACCCTATACAAGTGTTTGAACCAAAATATTTGGGTTTACCGGTACCTGAAGGAAGAATGCACAAGGGTCAATTTGAAACACTTCAGGCAAGCTTGAGCAAAAGACTAATAGATTGGAGTGAGCAGTATCTATCGTCTGGTAATAAGGAAATCTTGATAAAGGCGGTCGCCCAAACAATACCCACATATGTCATGAGTGTGTTCAAGCTTCCAGCCTCCGTGTGTGATGACCTAACACGGATGATGCGACAATATTGGTGGGGTGTTGAGAATGGAAAGAAGAAGATGGCCTGGCTTAGTTGGGAAAAAATGAAATTGCCCAAATCAATGGGAGGAATGGGATTTAGAGATATGCGGGCATTTAATCAAGCGTTGTTTCTAACAACGCTTGGCGGTTGCTAGATAACCCCGATAGTCTATGTGCTCGTTTATTGCGTGCAAAATACTATCCTAATGGGAATTTGTTGGACACTATTTTCCCTAGCACTTCGTCGGCAGTATGGAAGGGTATTAGTCATGGTCTGGATCTGCTGAAGAAGGGGATTATCTGGAGAGTTGGTGATGGTACCTTAATTAAAACCTGGCGTGATCCTTGGATTCCACGGGGGCACGACCTCAGGCCAATTACACCAAAGAGAAATTGTCGTTATAATTGGGTCGCGGACTTTCTGGATGAACATGGAGCATGGAATGTGCAGCGACTAAGAGAGCACTTTTGGGACATGGATGTTTGTGAAATTCTAAAAATCCGTACTTCTCCAAGGAATCAACAAGATTTCATTGGTTGGTTCCCGGAGAAGAACGGATGCTTTTCTGTGAGGAGCGCCTACCGGCTGGCAACCGGGAATCATGCGACAGGTGCCTCGAGTCACAACCCTACTGGAGTGCGTCCTATTTGGCAATGTATTTGGAGCTCTAAGGTTCCCCTGAAAATGCGTATTACAGCCTGGAAAGTGGCGACCGGTGCTCTTGCTACAAGTGTGTGCAAAAAGTACAGGCACCTAACTAAGCGTGATGGTTGTCCCATTTGCGGCAAAGATGCAGAGAGCTCATTTCATGCATTGATTGCTTGTGATCATGCACGTACACTCTGGGAACTAATGCGGAGAGTGTGGAAACTCCCTGATCAAAAGTTTCTAGTTGACTCAGGGAAAGAATGGCTCCTAAACGTGCTGTCCAATTGCCAAGAAATTGAACGGGATCATGTGATAATGCTTGTGTGGAGGATTTGGTCTCTGAGAACGGATATGACACATGGGAAGGATATTCTGGCGGCGAGTGTTTCGGCGGATTATCTTCAGAGCTATATGAACTCTCTTGCCTTATCTACGAGGTTTAGCACGTACGGAGGATATTATTAAAGGAAAAATGCTAGTGAAGAAGGACGTCCACAGCGTTCAAGCCAGTGTGTTCACCAAGGTTTTGCCTTGGCCTCCACCGCCGGCGAACCGGGTGGCACTTTCCGTTGACGGAGCGTTCTCTTCGGCTGATGGCTCGGCAGCGACAGGGATGATCTTGAGGAGACATGATGGTTCTATCATCTTTGCAGCATACCGCTGCTTATTTAACTGCAACGATGCTCTGGAGGCGGAGTTGCATGCACTAATGCAGGGTATGGCGTTGGCCGTGCAACATACCAATGTTCCTATTATCGTCCAATCGGCCTCCTCCGAGGCATTGACGGCGTTGTCGGGAGATAATCTGTCCCGGTCAGCATATGGGCATTTGATAGCTGAGATTAAGCATCTTATGGTAGATCGTGAGTTTATTCCTCAAAAACTAAAGCGAGAGCAAAATAGGGTAGCAGATCGTTTGGCAGTATATAGTCGTACGGAGAGTACTACTGCCGTATGGCTTCAGCGTGGACCACCTTGTATTGAGGAGTTGGTGCCTCTCGATTGTAACCCTATGCATATGGAATAAAACTCTTTACCCCGCAAAAAAAAAACTGCTCTAGTTGACGGTGTGTTCAGCAGCTTACGTTCTACACCTGATGAGCAATCCTCAAAACAAAAAAGATAGAGGGATGGACTATTTAAACAAGAAAATGAAAAAAAAATGATTTTGTCAAGAGTGGGATTTGAACCCACGCCCTTTCGGACCAGTACCTGAAACTGGCGCCTTAGACCAACTCGGCCATCTTGACGTTCTGACCACCGTGTCGACAACAGCTTTCATATAGTATATGGTAGAGTTCTGAAGCTCACGAATGTCATTTTGTTTTCGTTTTACTTTTCCTCTGATGTGCTTGAGTTATTTGCTTCGGTAAGGTTGCAGAGAGAATGCAAAAACGTATACATAATTTAGCAATTCCTTAGCATCCTCCGCAATCTCAAAGGGCCGGCTGCGATCCTTCTCAAGCTTGGCATCGCTGGACTTCGACTCCAGTCTTTGTCCCATCTTCCGCGCCTCCACTTTGGGGTATGTTAGGGATGGGTTCTCCCGGTTCCGGACTGATCACTGGATCAATGGCAGTCAATCCCTAAGATCACACCTCTCATTTATCCTCACGTCTTATTGCAACAAGATTTGCTTGTTCCACGAGGGCTTTGCCTTGTTGTTCGTGATTCGAAGGCATTCGTGGTTACCCTCGGTACTGCTGCCATGGTCCAGTACGCCAAACCTCTGACACCATCTTCGGCCTCTTCTCTCTCTCTCTCTCTCTCTCTCTCTCTCTCTCACGGAGCTCTGTCGACAGTGGAGGGATTACCGAAAAAGGCTTTTGCCCGTTTTATATATAAAGCAACGATCAATAGCACCCGGTACAAACACTTTATATATAAAGCCAGTGGAGGGATTCCAGTCAATATGCCACCAAGTCTTGCGATGCGGCACCTTTCTTGAGCTCTATCTCGAGTCCCCATTGACGTCTCATCTGGAAAACATGGGTGTTGTTGCACATCAAGATTTCCCTCTGGTTCGCCCTCTAGAATAGGCGTTGGAAGGTCGACTGCCCGGCTCTTGTGGACTATTGTACCCTTTGGGACCAGGAGCTAGAGAGCATGCGACACATGTTGGCTGGATGCTCCTTCTCCAGGTAGCTATGACTTGAAGTGCTCTCCTGGTGCACATCCACTATTGTTGTGCCTAGCCAAGACTTCCCCTTCAGGCTGTGGTGGGCGGGCTCCCTTCATCAGACGTCGGATGCCCTTTGCAAGGTATTCGCCTCCATCGGGGTGCTCACGGCCTGCTAGCTTTGGAAGCTCAGGAACAACTACAACTTGCATGACAAGCACCCTTTGTGAGGCACCTGATCCTAACCATTCAAGAGGATGTGCATCTTTGGGAAGCCAAGGGTTCTGATATCATCCTACCACCACTACTAAGAAAAGGCCTGCTAGTGGCGCACCTGTTTTGCCTACTAATGGCGCACTACAGGTGCGCCATTAGCACCACGCCATTAGATTTTATTACTAATGGCGCACCACATGTGCGCCATTAGTATACCAGATACTAATGGCGCACCATGTAGTTCGCCATTAGTAGACCATACGGTGCGCCATTAGAATGCCTCCCAGGGGGTCATATTTAACCATGTCTCTGGCTTACTAATGGCGCACTTGTTGCTGATGCGCCATTAGTGTGCATTTTGCAGTGTGCCACTAAAGTTCTGGGTGATGCACCACTAGTATGAATATTAGGGATTTTTTTTTCTTTTCTGATATTTGCACAGGTTACAAAACATATTACTGCACAGAATATAGACAACACAACATATAAACAACAGAGTTATCGAATACAATAGAAGATTAGTCTCCGAATACAATTCATCATATTAGTCTCCGAATTCAAAAGACCGAACAAAGTTAGAACATTACAAGTCTCGAAACCGCGAGTAGCGAGTTTGTCTTCACATTACAAGTCGATATCGATCATCTAAACTACCATCACATAGAAGAGAGCTGCGGTCATCACGATTAGCATCATCGCGATGAAACTGGTCTTCATCCGGTTCCTCCTCCGCTCCCTCCTCTCTCCCGCTAGATAGCGCGCGTATCTAGCTTCCGCCTCCGCCCTAGTGGTGTACCCTTTGTAACTGTTACCGCTGAAACGGTGAACCTGTCTCCGACACTCCTCCCAGTCGTCGTAGACTCCGGGAACCTTACCCTTGTACACGACATACGATGGCATCTCTATGCACTAGCCAAACAAAAAGTTAGTAGCAATTCACAGACAATACATAAGCAATATATAAGTATGCAACAAAAGGATCGGAAGAGAAAAGCAACACATTAATAGCACGATTCATGGTCCTACTAATAAATAGCATCGATTACATATAAGTTGAACGACTGTCCAAACCAAAGAGACATACAAGTTCATTAAAGTTTAATATTACAACATGAGCCAATCGACATTTCAGAACTACATAGCATCACTACTTTCGACTCGACTCAGGGACCGGAGCGTGGATGAAGCCGCCGTCTTTCGTGATGGTCATGAAATCGCGGGCGTTGTCAGCCTGCATTTGTAGCGTTGTTTCTATCTCACTGTTGGACGGTTGATGTCTGAGATAGAACTGCCCCGAGGTACGAAGGACATCTTGATGGATGATTTCCGCAAACTCCGACTGGATGCGAAAGAATTCTTGTCTGATGTCCGCGTCCTGGATTGCCGACAAGCGTGCGGCCCAATCTTTGAGATTACTTGGTAGCAGAAGGTGATTATGGTCCCGTACGATCGCCCGCATGTGATGGAGGGCGTAGTAGGCATCCTTCTGACCGCCAGGCGGCTGCTTGACGCAGGAGAACATCGTATTGTGGCTGAAGATGTGCTTGCCGTACCTACGAACTGGCCTGCTGAAGGTGCCTCCAGATCTGGCGTAGCCGGGGAGAACATCATCAAGAACTTTCTTGATATTTGTGTAGTCTTTCTTCGACTGACGGTCCGGGTCGAAATACGTGGCCATGGAATATTTCGGGCTTAAGAGGATGAGTGTGCAATGTGTGTCACTGCACAAAACACGGAATGTTAGAAAAAAAAGAACGATCGAAATCTAAGAAATCATATGTTACGGGGCGGTGAGGGGATGACTTACTCGGGAAAGTAAGGCACGAGGAAGTTATCCTTATCTGGGTTTGCCAGAATGACGCCTTCGAGGTATGAACTCGCGACTTGCCGGTCCCCAGCGCTGCCCAAGATCTTGGCACGCATGTAGAAGGGGTCGACTATCACGATGTCCGGGGTCTTGTCTCTAATGATCCGCATCTCCATACTCAGCGAAAATAGCCGAACGAAGGTGTAGTGCAGCGGATGAAGGTTAAACATAGCGAAGATGTCATCAAACCGCAGGACGATCGTACCCCCGATGGCGCTATCCACAAAGCCCTTGCCCTCTGGCACCTTGGCCACGAAAACCGGGTATGCCACATCATTCTCGGAGAGACGCCGCTTCTCCAAAGAAAGAACACTGTCATGCAGACTCCGCATAGCACCGGTTGCAGCATTGAGCAGATTAGTCGGTAGCATCGGCCTACCCGCCACATGCACCCTCCTCGAGATATCCTTAGGTGAAGGTGGCCCGTCCTGAGCACGGATCGTACTCGGTGCCGGCTGGCTCGCACCGCCCTTGTTATTCTTTCGTTTCCGTCCCTTCTTCCTCATCTCCTGTAATGGGATCGAGTTCTGCTCAGAGACCGCCTTCTTGAGTGTGTTGGGGCTGATAATATTCCGCACCTCGGCTATCTGAGGCTCGGTGAAGGCGGCAGCTGGAGGCGTCTCCTGAGAACTGAACGCCAGACGACGCCTGTTGCAATTGGGTTTCTCCGCGGTACCAGCTCGATCGCGGTCGTCTTTTTCAGGGTTGGGTTCTTGAGAAGGAGGCCCGAAGAATTCGTCACCGTACCCATGTTCGGCAAAGTACTTATCGACGTTGGTAAATGTACCGTCGTCGTTGTCGTCGTCGTCCGGATCCTGTGCCATATGCATGTCCGGATCCTGTGCCATAGGGATGTCCGGCATGTCCGGTAGCGTTGCGGCGGTCTTGCCATGGCTTGGCGCCGGCACGACTGGCGGTGTTGTCTGTGGGGTGGTGTCCCCCGCCCCCAAACGAATCTGGCTCTTCGGCCAAAGCAGGGGCCAGCTTACGCAGGCGCTGAGGGTCATCACATCATCTTCGTCGGCCCCAGCGGGTCGAATCGGAGGTAACAACTCGTCGCAGCCTGGCAGCACCCGAACCAGTTCAACCCTATACACAGTGGGTGGCATCGGATTACCGTGGAACACGGGGTTGCCCGGTTGAACGATTCTGCCCTTGGCGACATCGATCAACTCGCCGCCCACGAAGTGCAGGAGAGTGCATGGAACGTCGGCGGCGCCCTGCGAAAACATGTAGGGCGTCAGGGATGCCCAGTCAAAGGCAAGGAGATGAAGTCATCGGCCGAGAGGCTTAGTTACCGTGATGGCGTCGAGCTCGGCTAATGTCGAGGCACCGCCAACGGCGGGCGTGCAACTGACGGAGGGGCCGCTTGCTGCCGAGGTGCCGGCCGGCGTACACCCGGGTGCATTAAGCTCCAATGCCCGTGCCGGCGCCGGAGACACCAATACCGCCTCCGCCGGAGACACCAATGGCGCCGCCTGCGCGTTGTGCGAGTTGCTGGCCGTGAAGCTGGGAACCGGGGGCGGCCCCTGTTGGCCGCCCGCAATCCACGCCTGCAGCCCCTCAATCAAGCTAGGCACAATGGCGGTGAGCGTCGTTCCCAGTTGTTGTTGCACTTGCTCTTGGACAATCTCCGGAATCCGCGCCACTTGTGCCTTGAGTTCTTGAACCTCGCGCGACTGGCTTTCCGAGCTGGTCTTTTTCTCCTTTCGCCCACCAGCGTTATAGTATGACGACCATTTTGTGGACAAGCCTTTGCCGGCCACACGACCAGCTGACGACGGCTTACTGAGCTTATCCTTGTTTTTCATTATGTTCAACGCCCTATTTAGAGTGCTGTCCCAAGCTGGGGAGCTCTGAGACGACCCCGCGCTACTGCTTTCAGTCTCCTGCGGAAGGAATGTGAACCATTTAGAAATTTGGCTTCATTAACTAGAATGCAACCATATATGTAGCTAATTACGCGGGGGTGTATTCCTTACCAGAACTTTCTCAAGCGCCTTGGTCTTCGGATCCGTGGTAAGCTCCTTTGTTACCGGGTCCTCCTTGTACCGGGCCCTGACATAGTTCCTGGTCTGCTTCTCACGGTATTTCTCGAAGCGGGGCGGTAGGCCTTGCTCGGCACGCTCCGCGTCCTCCTTGTCCCATATAGGTTCCGCCACTCTGTAACCGCCGGGACCGAGTTTGTGGACCCCTAAGTTCAAGTCCCGCATCTCTTTCCCCCACTGACTTGATTCCTCGGATGCGCCGCTCTCGCACTTGATCTTGAACTCCTTGTAGTCATCTTCGCTGATCGAAGGATTTTTCGCCTTGATCTTCTCATAACTATCACCTTTGTTAATCATTCTCTTCACCGTGCTTCTCCAAGTAGACAGGGCCGTGCTCATCTTCGTGAGGGCGGCACTGTTCACTTTATTCCCTGAGAGGCGTGTGTTTGCAAACTCAGCGGGGAACTTGTATCGTTCGTGCAGCTTCGTGAAGAGGAGGTTGCGCAAATTCCCTCGGTCCTTATGCCTTAGGTTCTCGGTGTTGATCGAGACGGTGCTCCGGAGAATGCACCCGAGCTGAACCGAGTACCCCTTGACTAATTCTTTGGGCGCCGTTGGATCCCCGTCGCAGTTCACTTCAGTAAATTCCTCCTTGACGGTGCCGAGCACGTTCGGGCGCCGGTCCTTCCGTTGCCTCTTCGGTTGGCTGCCATCTGTGCGTGCGCTGCCATCATCAGTGGTGGCATCCTCGGCGGCACCATCAGTGGTGTCATCCCCGACGCCACTAGGGGTTGTGTAGTCAGGATCGGTGTCTTCCGCGGCGTCCTCATAGCGGTGAGGTTCTTCCTCCATCTCCTGGGACAGCTCCCAGAATGCCTTGCCGCCCGAACCGCCGGCCTCATCGTTGTGGGCCATGTTTCGCTCTAAATAGGAAAAAAGTTTGGTCAAAAAGTTGGTTATTGTCAAGGAACAAGATCTCTAAGTTGACCAAATAACCTAATTCTCGAGGAATTCGCTGTTAGTGTGTTGTTGCTAAGGTCCAAGTCCCTTCCTAACCCCCTTCTTCTTGTCTCCTCTCACTATCTCTCTCACACACATGGCAAGCAAGGGTGTCTGAGTGTGTGAAAAAATACTAAACTAATCCAAGGGCTGAAAATTGATCATTTAGGTTTTTATCGACACCGAGGCACCCTAAAAGCCAAGGTTTTATCATTTAGGGTTTGACTCTTGGCTAACCAACCTCACCTCCTCCTCCTCCTCCTCCTCTTCTTCTTCGTCGTCTTCCTCTGATTAAATGGATTTCCAGGATGTAGGTGGATTCATGTGTATATATACACCTACACTAACTACTAGCCAGCCAGTGTGTTTAGACTAGATCGGGGGGTATTGTCTTCTGTTGTGTCATTTTCATAGTTTCTTTCTGATCACAGTGGATGAGGAGCTTGATTGGTTACTTTAATGGCGGTCAGGGCCAGGTAGGGGAGGTGGGCAGGCAGGACAGGAGCGAGGTCAACGGCTCGTGGATGGCTCACACGTGGCCGCCCCAGCTCCAATGGTGAGATTACGCAGGCAAATAAACAAAGAGGATCCTACTTAATTAAGTACTAAGATACCCCAGCCCATGCATTAGTCGCAAGTACCCCATATGTCCTATTTTTAGCAAAGTCATGCTAAAATTCACGGAAAATTTCAGCATGACCTTTGCTGAAAATAGGACATATGGAGTACCCGAATTTGCCGGAACGGAAGTTAATCGACATTCCGGCAAACTCAAGGGCCTCTCGGGGTACCTGCAAAATCATTATCCCACCCCCGCCCCACTGCAACCCCACAACACGACACGATGGTCGGAGACAAAACCCAGCAATATATCTTCTAGCCATAAATTGACTTAGTATGCTGGCTTTGGCATAGCAGAAAGCAAACTGAATAAAAATGACTTAGTATGCTGGCTTTGGCATAGCAGAAAGCAAACTGAATAAAAATGACTTAGTATGCTGGCTTTGGAAATAGCAGAAAGCAAACTGAATAAAAATGGTAGTTACTGTGCATATTCACACTAAACCACTAGCAGCCCTGAATCGCCAATCCGGGAAGTCCTGCTGCACTATCATTTGAACCTAATTAGGTTCAAAACTCACTAAGCTTGTGGGTACAGTAAGTTAGTGTTCTAAGTATGCACTGAATAGTCCTGCTGCACTAGTGGTTAACTGAACTGCAATAGTTCAGCAAAATGACTACTCTTTTCTGTCTTTGTGAATGAATTTGCTTTCCTGATCTGTTGGGTATAAAATAATTCCTATCAAGAATCGCAATATTATACCAGCTGTTAAGACCATATGGATAAGAAAGATTTTACATTCAAATTTCTAAACGATGGCATAACAGTGTAAAGCATTCGACTTCAACCATTTGTATTGCTCAGAAATGTAGTGGAGTGTTACTTATGCCTAGCAATCAAGCAGACACTCATATTAAAATGAAATTGAGTTAGGAACCACTTTCAATACTAGTTTCTGAAACTGGAAATAATATTATTTGACCAATTGAAATAAGTTATATGGAAAATTTGCTACAAGAAATCATGTACTCCAGTCGGGCTTGGGCTGAGCATTTGATTATGGTTAATAGTTTACTGCTAAATAAATCAACAAACTTAGACATCCGTGTTAAACACCAAAGTGAGTGCAATGACAGCCAAGAAAATCCTGGTATGAGAGTAGATGGTTACAAGAGCACTAGAAATAACAGAATTTCATGATGTGGCTCTAGTGAAAAATGGCAGCTCACTTTTGTTATATGCTATAAACAATCATGCTATTGGGATTTGGTAATCTAAGGGCGCACACCAGCAAGAGCAGAGAAGTAGCATATCACTGGTGTAATGGAAGTTTATGGCCTAATGCCTTGCAACCAGACACATTTCCATAACTAGCAGCCCCAGCATATAATCAGTAAGATGCCCTACAACAGACACATTTCCTGAACAAAAACAAGTTTAGTCCACCACACCCTGAACAGGGGCATCACTAGGCAAGCAGCAATGTGTATCCACCAGTAGCCATGTTACTTATAGGTAATAATAACAGGAGCAAATACTACAAGTCTGTCTCTGTTTTCCTTGTGCAGCAACGAAGGAAGCTAGAGCAGAGCAGAGCAGACCTTGGTTGTGCGGCAGCGTCAAGGTGACTTCCTCGTCCAGCACGTCGTGGCCTTCCCCTTGCCCCTGCCGTTGCCGTGGTGGTGGTGGCCCCTGCCGTTGCCGTGGTGGTGGTGGTCGCAGACGCAGTCGTGGTGCTCCGGTGGACGCGGCTGCATCAATCGTTTGAATTGACATTTAATCAAACACCTCACAGGCAAGAACAGAAGGTGGAGACAGAGAAGAGAGGGGATCGAGCAGAGAGGGAGAGGGCAAGGAGGAAGGAGCAGAGAGGGAGAGGGCAGGGCGTGGTGGCTCACCGGTGACGTCGGAGGAGAGGCCCCGACGAGCACGTCTACAGCGGCGAGCACGTCTACAGCGGCGAGTTCGGCTCTGCTTCCGCTTCGGCTCTGAAGAAGAATCGGAGGGGGGTGGAGGGGAGGACCGGGCGGCCGGGCGGGGTGGCCGGGCGAGGGCCTCACCTCGAACGGTACGGAGATGGTGGGGGCGGAAGGGCTCGTCGCCGCCGGGGCGAGGGTCGGAGCGGGGGAGGCGGCGGGGGCGGCGCGGTACGGGTCGGGGCAGCTGTGGGCGGGTGAGAGAGATGGGGAAGATAGAAATTTTTTTAGTGGGGGGGAAGGGTTAGCAATGGCGCACCCCCGAGCGGTGCGCCATTAGAATTTTTTTTGATAGCAATGGTGCATCCACACGCGGTGGCGCCATTAGAAATATATTTTTTTTGTATAGCAATGGCGCATCCCAGAGAGGTGCGCCATTAGTAATCTTTTTTTGTATAGCAATGGCGCTCGGGGGGGGGGGAGGGAGGGGGAACCGAGCGAGGAGACAGGGGAGGGTGAGGTGGGTCGGCGGTGGAGCGGGTAGGGTGTGGGGGTCGGGCGGCGGCGGTGGAGCGGGGAGGGTGCGGTGGGTGCTCGGCGGCGGTGGAGCGGGGAAGGGTGCGGGGGGTCGGCGGCGGCGGTGGAGCGGGGGAGGGTGCGGTGGGTGCTCGGCGGCGGTGGAGCGGGGAAGGGTGCGGGGGGTCGGCGGCGGCGGTGGAGCGGGGGAGGGTGGGGGGTGCTCGGCGGCGAGGGGGATCTGGCGAGGGGGGATAGCGATCGAGATGGAGGGGGATCGAGATCGAGTGTCCTCATGAATATTCAATATTTTTTCATATTGAATATGAAAAAATATCATCAAATTTGAAAAAATATTCATGAATTCAAAAAGTGCCCATGAAATTTAAAAATATTCATGAGTTCAAAAAATATTAACAAATTCAATACTTTTTGTGAGTTAGAAATTCAATACCATAATAAACATAAATAAATATTCATGAGGACACTAGAACAGAAGAAATATCATTTCAATATGTCGAAATACAATCGAGAAATGAAGGCTACAATTTAAATACAATCGATCTTAGCTAGCTATCTGTTCACAATCTTCTTGCCCTTATTTTTCGTAAATGGAGTTCTTCTCTTGAACGGACGTCCTTTAGGTAGGGTGGTCCTGCTTCTTCTTGTGGTGTATGCTGGTACTTCATCGTCGTCGTCATGTTCCATCTTCGGGTCGCCGTACTTGTCGAAGTCTTGCTCATTGGCGACTCCATCCATTCCGATGATCTTCCTTTTGCCTCTCCTCACGACAACACGACTGGGCTTTGACGGGTCGGTAATGAAGAAGCATTGGTCCACTTGGGAAGCCAGTACCCATGGCTCATTTTTCGCGGTGACGTTTGCGCCCGCGGTCTTGGATTTGGCTTCGGGTATAACCATGGTGGTGAAATACCGGTCTTCTTTTAGGACGCTCTTGGCCCATCTGACACGGAACATCGGGACCTTCTCTCCAGCGTAGCTCAGCTCCCAGATCTCCTCGATCCTTCCGTAGTATCTGTCCTTGTCGTTACCGGTGTAGGATTCCATCGTTACCCCGGAGTTCTGATAACCATCGCTCTTCATGTCCTTTCCCTCGGTGTAGAATGTGTAGCCGTTGATATCGTACGCCTCATACGTCATCAGGTTGTGCTCGGCGCCCTGTGACAAGGCGAATATGAGTTGTTCTTCCGCGGAAGAATCCTCATGTAAAGGGTACGACAAAAGCTTCTGCTTGAACCAACGCGTGAAACATGAGTTGTGCTCTTTGATTATATCTCCGTCCGTCCTCTGTTGGCCTCGGTCATTGTACGTCTTCTCAATAAAGGTTTTGTGCTCTACCACCCAAGGATCGACCACGTCTATGTGTTGTAGCGCGACTAGGTTTGCTCTTTCAAAGTCGGCGAGTCGACCCTCGAAGTCGACATGCATTTCGCGGCGACCCTCACGGTGACCCCATCCAGCGAGCCTGCCGAGGTGCCTGTTGACGGGCAGACCAACGGGGTTCTCGATGCCTAGATAATTCGTGCAGTAGGAGATGCACTCTTCGGTCAGAAAGCCCCTGGCTATGCTTCCCTCTGGACGTGACATGTTGCGAACGTATCCTTTGATGACACCATTCATCCTTTCGAACGGCATCATGCTGTGCAGGAACGTCGGCCCGAGTTGGATGATATCCTCCACGATATGGACCAGCAGATGCACCATAACGTCGAAGAATGCGGGCGGGAAGTACATCTCAAGCTCGCATAGTATCACCACGATCTCTTCCTGTAGCCTTCTGAGTTGCCTCACGCCAACCGACTTCCGAGAGATGACGTCGAAAAAGTTGCATAGGCCAAATAGCGTTTCACGGACGTGCGCGTCCATGATCCCACGGATTGCAACTGGAAGTATCTGCGTCATCAGCACGTGACAGTCGTGAGACTTCATCCCGCTGAACTTCTGCTTCGCTGAGTCTAGGTATCTGCTTATCTTCCCCGCGTAACCGTAAGGAAGTTTTACTCCTACGAGGCAGGTGAAAAACTGATCGATCTCCTCCTGACTTAGAGTGAAGCACGCGGGAGGGAAGTCATTTCCGGTCTTCTTGGCCTTTTTGCCTTTGCGACGACTTTCCGTGTCCTGCTTCGCCTCATCATCATCATCATTAGCGTGAAGCTCCTCCCTGATGCCCATTGATTTCAAGTCTGCCCTTGCTTTCGGCCCATCTTTGGTCCTCTCTGGCATGTTGAGCAGGGTACCAAGCAGACTCTCGCACACGTTCTTCGTGATATGCATGACATCAAGGCTGTGAGGCACACGGTGGATCTTCCAGTACGGCAAGTCCCAGAAAACAGACCTCGTTTTCCATACCTTCAGCAGCGGCTCTTGCGCCTTTCGCTTCTTTCCCGGCTCTGGCGCCTTTTGCTTCTTTCCCGGCAGTGGGCAATCTTTCCAATTTTTCAACAGCTCGTCTATTTCCTCGCCGCTCCTCGTACGCGGGCGTCTTCGGGTTTCGGTTTCACCATCGAACAGATCCTTGCGTTTCCTCCATGAGTCATCGTCGCGAAGCCACCTTCGATGTCCCATGAACACGGTTTTCGAAGACCCGGGATCTCTATCTAGCTGGCGATACGTTGTGTCATCCATGCACCTGACGCATCCAGAAAATCCGTGGACCACCTGCCCCGCGACATATCCGTAACCGAGATAGTCGTGCACCGTCGTGAGCAGTGCGGCTCTCATAGGGAAATATTCTTTCTCTGCGGCGTCCCACGTATTGGCTGGCGTTTTCCACAGCGTGTCTAGCTCCTCTTTCAGCAGCCCCAGATACAGATTGATGTCGTTCCCTGGTTGTTTCGGCCCTTCAATTAGCATACTCATGTGAATGTACTTCCTCTTCATGCACAACCAGGGGGGAAGGTTGTACATCCACACAAACACAGGCCAGGTGCTATGTGTGCTTCTCTGGCTGCCAAACGGATTGACTCCATCGGTGCTCGCGCCCAGCACGATGTTCCTTGGATCGTTCCCAAATTCTGGGTGTTCGAAGTTCAACGCTTGCCACTGGCTCCCATCCTTAGGGTGACTCAGCATCTTGTCTTTTTTATTTATCTCCGGATCATTTGCGTCATCTTCTCGCTTCTTCTCCTCCCTATCCGCGTGCCAACGCAAGAGCTTTGCTACCTTAGGGTCCGCGAAATACCGCTGCAGACGAGGAGTGATCGGAAAGTACCACACCACTTTTCGAGGAGCTTTCTTCCTCTTCTTGTATCGAGTGACGCCGCACACCGGACATATGGTAGACTCCGCGTGCTCGTCCCGATAAATGATGCAATTGTTCATGCACACATGGTATTTCACGTGCGGTAAATCCAGAGGACACACGATTTTCTTCGCCTCCTCGAAACTGGTCGGGCACTTGTTCCCCTTGGGAAGACGTTCGTGCCAGAATGACATGTTCTCGTCGAAGCATGCGTCGGTCATTTTGTGTTTTACCTTCATCTCCAGAGCCATGAGCGTTACTTTCAGGCGGGTATCCTCGGGCCTGCATCCTTCATACAATGGAGTAACCGCGTCTATCTCCAGTTGATCCAGCTTGGCTTTCTCTCGGGCGGCAGCTCTTGCGTTATCCGTCTGCTTGAGAAGCAGCTCTTGAATATGAGGGTCCTGCACCCAGCCCATCGATGGTCCATCGTCGTCTGCTCCGGCATCTTCATCTTCATGATCATGCCCTTCGTCTGCTCCGGCATCTTCCTCATCATCATGTCCGGCATCTTCTACATGATGACTGTGTACTGCATCTACTTCGTGATCATGTCCTGGAGATTCTTCGTCTTCTCGCCCGCCCTCGCCGCGGTTGTCTTGCTGCCCTTCCTCATTTCTTGCCGGCCGGCCCCCATGGACGACTTCATAATCATCTTCATCACCTTGCCACCGATAGCCATCCATGAAACCACGCAAGAGCAGGTGGTCCCGCACCTGTACGGAATCCGGGTCCATAAGGCTCCTCAGCTTGCATCTTCGACACGGACATCTTATCTCCGTCTCGTTCTTTTGAAGCATCTCGGCCTTCACGGAGCTCAAAAACCTATTCACGATGCCTTCGGTCATCGTGCGGACAATGGTCGCCTGTGGGGTAGAGCAAAACGATATTTTAGAACCAAGAAAAAATTTGGCATGACTTTGCCTAAAAATAGGACAAAAAAGAATGCATAGTGCCAAAATTCTCGCCGAAACGGAAATGAATCAACATTCCGGCAAAATATTGGCAACTATCGCATTTCAAATACCGGTACCTGCAAACACAAACATATATGCAACACCACAAACATATGCAACACCACAAACATACATAGATCTAGCTAGGCCATAAAAAGTGCATGTGCATGTTGTTGGAGGGAGAAAAAACTAGATCTACAACATAAAGAAAGCTTTCCCCTTACTTACCTATCAAAAAAGGTAATTTAACCACTTAATTTGGATGAATCTATGGTGCAAATGAGGTGAGGAGGAGGCAGCCGAGACAAGCTTGGAGGAGGAGGTGGAGAGAATGAAGTGGGAAAAGTGAGTGTGTAGGTGGCTGTCCAAAATATCTAGTTGGTCCCAGGTTACTACGCGCACCACCAACAAATGCGCCATTAGTAGTTTTGCAAAAAAAAATGATAGTAGTGGCGCACGGGGTGACTGGTGCGCCATTACTAGTTTTAACTAGTAATGGCGCACTGTGCCACGGTGCGCCATTAGTATTAAAAAAACAAATTTTGTTAGTAGTGGCGCACCAGCACACGGTGCGCCATTAGTATTTTTGGAAAAAAAAATTGTTAGTAGTGGCGCACCATGGTTGTGGTGCGCCATTAGTGTCTATCACACTAATGGCGCACCAGCACACGGTGCGCCACTGCTATATAGTAGTGGCGCACCGCATGTCTTGGTGCGCCATTAGTGTCCATATTATCTATAGCCCTTTTCCTAGTAGTGCACCGAGGTAGCTATCCTTTTGTGGTGCCGAGCATCCCCTTTTGTTCTGCTCATGCGATCACATCATGTCGTCTTCCGTGCACCGGATCAACGTAAGGGCCGTCGGCATAGGCCCTTCCCCGTCGGCGCAGATCTAAGCCGACGGCTGCCGTCGGCATAGGCCCGTCGGCGTAGATAACGTCAGCGTAGTCTTGTCAGACCGTCGGCATAGATATGCCGTCGGCGTAGGGGCCTATGCCGACGGTGTCCGTACGGCCGTCGGTGTAGAATGACCGTCGGCGCAGTTTTCCATGGGACGGCCGTTGACGGCACCGTCACTGCACCAGTCGAACCAAGGGCCGCCACGTGGCAGCGATAAGCAGACGGCCTGGTCGTCGGCATAGGGCCAAGTCTAAGCCGACGGCCTGGCCGTCGGCTTACCTCCAGAGCGAAAAGGTATGCCGACGGGGCCGTCAGCTTAGCTTGCCACGCGGCAACCCCTGGGAGTTCCTGGGCGAAGGACTATGCCGACGGCAAAGCCGTCGGCATAGCCCTGCCACGTGGCGGCTGCCGGTTCACCTGGGCATAGCTATGCCGATGGCTTTGCTGTCGGCATAGTTCTGTTTTGATTTTTTTATATGCCCTGTTTTGTCCATTTTCATTCAAATTCATAGCAAATTGACTCATATATGACATATATAGATATATAACAGATCACAACAAGATCATCATCATCATTTAAAGATCATCGAGATCATCATCATGTAAAGATCAACATCATTATCATCGGCGAAACACTTAATGAACATAAGTACTTCGGAACATGAGGAGAGGCCACATGCACGGGTAAATAAGGACTACGGATCATGAAAAGTATGCCACGACGGCCACAGGCATGGGTATCATTATCGACATCAGCCAAGACCACCACCGCCAAAACCGCCACCGCCAGGACCGCCACCGCCAAGACCGCCACCGCCAAAACCACCACCGCCAAGACCGCCACCTCCTTGCCTGATTGGAGTGACTGGAGTCGAGCCGCCGGTCCCCTACATGTTCGAGACGAGATTGTAATGGTAAATATGATATGATAGTGTTGAATGAAGAGATTGTAAGGGCAAATGTATACTAACCGGAGTATCACTGCCTAGTGCGCAGATTCGGAGTTTGATGTGCGAGGATGGACTCGCGCAGGAGGAGGACGCTGTCTGGCATCGTGGTGGCGTCGGTGGCAGAGAGACCTGGCACGATAGATGCAACAGTATAGCTCTGAAGATGGATTGGTGGCAGGTGGCTGCGGCGGCTCATACCCGGCGGACGTCCTGGTTGAGGAGTGCGCCGGACTGGTAGGTGCCCCATACCCGGCAGGCGTCCTGGTTGGGATCTCAGGTCTTAGATGTTTAGGTTTGGCTGTCTGTTTGATATTAGGCCCAGGCTATCAGCGCCCATTCATCAATTGGATGGGAGCGACAGTTGTTGCTTAGACGGTGGCTTTAGTTTTACTGTTGTATGATTTTGTAAGGTCTTGTGAGAATAATTAATAAAGTGGACGCATGCATCGCCCAGATGCAGAGGCCGGGGGTCCTCCTCCTTTTCTAAAAAAACGTCTGTCGCTCTCTCTACCCCCTTTGTCTCTTCTTATCATAAATGAAAGAAAATAAATCCATCAGGTTCGATCAAATCATTTGAGATATGCTCCATAAATCCATACCTAGAAATCTTATATCTCAAACATTTATATATGCAATCACACTTCATAGTAAGTGAATCGCGGAATATCTCAGGATAATACGCCGTATATTAAGCATTAAATGAGTGTTTATATGCACTACCATTTACCATTTAGATCACCTGACTAAACCAGGAAGCAACAGATACGAGCGTTAGGCGAGCAACCACCACCAAGAAACCATGACGAGCAGCAGCCCAACCATCCTCCTCGTCGTCGCACTAGTGCTGGCCGCGACACGGAAAATTGGGCGGCCCGGTAGGTACCGGCAACCCGCTAGCCTATCAACTGGTGACATCTGGTACCGTATATTGACTCTTGTGTTGTATAAAAGGTTTTTTCTGTTTATGAAATATTAGTATTTCAATAGCTGGTCCATCACCAACGTACTACTTTTGTCAATCTAGCAGCCCCGAAGTACTACTTTTTGTCAGAGAAGGAGGGGCATGCATCAGTCTCTTCTCTCTCCCTTGCAAACAAATCCACAGACTTTATTCCATCTTAGCAAATTAAAAACACTCATATCTTTTGAACCAAAAGGTAGTATTTGAAATAATATATATATTTAAATTCTTGACGCCAAGACCTTTGAAACTAGACAGATCTTGGATACATTTCAAACACATTTAAATTTCAACATTTCACATTTGGTATGTGGACTAACACATTTCAGTTCAGAAAATGTGGAACAAGCCAATAGCATATTTCAGAACCGTGAAATAATAACTACATAAAATGAAATTTTAATATACGACTGTAAAACTGATTATTTGAAAATGTGAACAATGTATTTCACTTTCTGTGCTTACTAGTTCACAATTCAGAACCAACATCTCACTTTTCACTGGCTTCTTTCGAAAAAATAACACCTATTTCAATTGCACATTTCTCAAATAACGTATTTCACTTTTTCGTAATAAATTGTTTCAGATTTTCAAATAATCTGTTTCACAATTATTATATATTATAATTTCACTTTTTGCGGTTACTAGTTCACAATTCAGAACCTACATTTCACTTTACACTAGCTTGTTTACAAAAAACATATATTTCAACTGCACATTTCTCACATAAACTATTTCACTATTTTGAAATAAATTGTTTCACATTTTAGAATAATCAGTTTCACAAATGATACATTATAATTCACTTTTTGTGGTTGCTATATCACAATTCATAAGCTATACTTTTCTTTTCACTGGCTTGTTTCATAAAAGGCACACCCATTTTAGTTGCTCATTTTTTAAATAACATATTTCACTCTTTTGAAATTAAACTATTACACATTTCCAAATAATCAGTTTCACAAGTTGACATTTCAGTTTCATAAATTTTTTCACTTTCAAAACCAATATTCACTTCCGCTGTCTTGTTTCACAAAAAATAGATTTTTCAAGTGAAATAGATTTATTTCACATACGAAATGTGAAAGGTTGACATTTAAACGTGTTTGAAATATATCCAAAATTGTTATTTTCAAATAATCTGTTTCACAAGGATATACTACAATTTCACTTTTTGTGGTTACTACTTCACAGTTCAGAACCTATATTTCACTTTACACTGGCTTGTTTCACAACAAAACATATATTTCAACTGCACATTTCTTAGATGAACTATTTCACTATTTTGAAATGAATTGTTTGACATTTTCGAATAATCAGTTTCACAATGATACATTATAATTTCAGTTTCTGTGGTTGCTATTTCACAATTCAGAAGCTACATTTTTCTTTTCACTAGCTTGTTTCATAGAAAGCACATCTATTTCAGTTGCTCATTTTTTGAAATAACGTATTTCACTCTTTTCAAATTAAACTATTACACATTTTCAAATAATCAGTTTCACAAGTTGACATTTCAGTTTCAATTTTTCTTCACTGTCAAAACAATATTTCAGTTCCGCTGTCTTGTTTAACAAAAAACACATTTTTCAAGTGACATAGGTTTGTTCCGCATACGAAATGTGAAATGTTAAATTTAAACGTGTTTCAAATATATCAAAAATTGGTTTACTTCTAAAGGTCTTGATGCCAGGAGTTCAAATACATAAATTATTTCACAAATAACCTTATGTTTTAAAAGATATATATGTTTTAAATTGGTCAAGATGAAAAAAAAAGTCCATGGATTTGTTTGCAAGGGAGAGAGAAAAGACAGATGCATACGTGTGTGAAGAAAGAGAGAGAAAGAGTGAACTGTCACATCTATGCATGTGAGGTAAGGACAAAAGGTGTGGGCTAATAGCTGTATTTGATCTAGTATTTATTTTGTATAGCAAAATGGGATGAATAATTGCTCTTCGTGGACCGCATCTTAAAGCAGCTGTTCAGTGGTAAGATGGTTGCCGGCACATGCCGGAACCACGCAAAAGGAGTTTGCGGTGCTGGCCATCCTTGCGGCCGGCGCACCGATGGACACGGTGGTGGATTCATGCAACGCGATCCGCAAGGTCGTGACTACGGCTTCTGCGTCTCTGCACTGCGATCCAATATTATATGCTTGTTCTCGCAATATTATAAAAAGTCAATTTTAATGTAAATTGTGTGCAAATTTCGACATTGTTTGTTCTAGATTATTTTTTCCTTCGAAAACTTCATATTTTGATTTTTTGTTTATATTTAATTTTTTATTTTTGTTTAATTTATTTTTTCTTACATTGTACTACCAATGATATTAATCCATTCCTTCTTGGAAAACTTCTTATTTGCAAAAACTCCACTATTATATGCTTACTCTTTCATATTGTAATAAAACACAATTTCTGATTAAATTGTGTGTTAGTTTTTTTTTTCATTTTTTTTATTTTCTTCTTAAAGGGTGATACTAATGTCACTCATTCATTCTTTGTGAGTAAACTTCATTGTTCTAAGTTTGAGAAGTAGAGACATTGTGGATCAAATACCAATGCAAATAATTCATTCATTTTTTGGGAACTTCTACTTTTGCAAAAATTTCACTATTACGGGCCTGTTCTGATCTCCTCCAACTTCACAAAACTTCACAAATCCAGCTTCCCTAGCCAGCTTCTCGCTTCATATGGTGATTCCCGAGCGTTCGGCGTCGTGTGCAGCTTCTCCCATCGCTGCAGCCCAGCTGGGAGGTTGTGGGCCTATTGGGCGCCAGTTTGGGCCGGTTGGAGGCAGCCCAATATGGGCTAGACATCGAGGGAAGCCTCCTCTGTACCGATTCGATGGAGAGCAAGAGGAGCGTTATGTTTCGTGCGAGCGTACCGGTTCGCTGGCTTGGACTTGGCGGTGGCATTTTGGTTGTAATACTGGCCAACTCCAACTTTTCGCATTGGTGGAGCTGGGCCGACGCTCCTCCAGGATTTTGCACTAGAGTAAAATGCATCATAGGTCCTATAACTATCCAAGGTGTGTCACTTTAGTCCTATAACTATCAAAGTGCAGATTTGGGTCCCAAAACTATTTTGAGTCGTTCACTGCAGGTCCTATGGTCGCCCCAGCCGTGATTGTTGGCTGACGTGTCACCTGGACCAGTGCCACAACGACCCAGGGCGCGTGGTGGAAGATTTCCCGCCATTGGTGGTTGATACATTTTGCAATTTGGTCCATCAAACTGTTTGCTCTCCAGCCGCATCCCTCCTCTCTGCAATCTCATCTCTCTTTCATCAGTTCTGCCATGTTTGGAACAAGCTCGACGGCAGCAAGATGTAGCAGGAACAAGCCAGCGCGGCAAATGATCATGCAAATGACAAATGAATATATATTTCACACCCTCTCTCTAAGATTACAAATGATAAATGATACTTGGTCTGGACAATCATAGAAGAGAGAAATGATGTTGCAACTTAACAGGCAAATATATAGATGAGAATTGCCACAATTCCAGGAAGTAGCACATCATATTGTCATTACATAAAGAGTGCTCTTACATAAACATAGATACACACTAAAGCTTGCAACTATGTAATGTGGTACTGGGTTGCACACTGCATGATGCAGTACCACATTACATAAGTAGTACCTCCGTCCAAAATAAAGCCTTCAATTTGTGAAGGCCCTAACCATCTCTACCTATCCAAAAGAAACCAAACTCTGTTCAAAAAGAAACCAGGTTCTGTCCAATAGAAGGCATGTCCACTTCATCTTCTATTTCTTCTTCCTAGGAATAACATTCTCCTTCTCTGTGATCTTCTCCTTCCTTTTCTTCTTCTTTGCTGCTACATGGATTATAGTTGTGGTCTGTTTTGTCATTTGTAGATCCTCTATTTGGCTTGCAAGAAATTGATTGTCAGGAAGAGGTCTTGGTGCCTGGGATTCTTGGGACGGCTGTGACTGCAAATGTGAAAACATGTGTTACATTAGTTTTGGAATAGGAGAGTTTCCATGAGATTTACAAAAGTTGAAAAGAACTTACGGATTGCATCAGTATGTCGAACACAGACATGTTCTGCTCCCACACTTGTATTACACTAGATCCAACCACACTTGCAGAAGATGTGGTCTACAATTTCAGAGTAGTTTTGGATTTAAGTTAGCAACTAACTAACTAGAAGTAACATAAAGGAAATTATCTAGTAATTGTTACCTGATCAGTTGAACTAATCCTTCTCTTCACTGGTAATTTTGCCTTTTTGGCAATATGCCTTGGAATTGAGTTTTGTCCTTGAACTGCCTCACCTTGCTGCACTTGTCCTGCCTCTTGCTGCTCCCCTTGCCTTGCCTCATCTTGTTGCTCCTGTCTACCTTTTTCAGGGCAAGTTCTTTTATTATGATCAACTGACCTACAAATACTGCAGTGAGAAACCGCACCATGCTTGCTCAACTTTCCTTCATCAGTCTCTACAGGGTTCTTCTTTCTTTTATTGCTAGGCCTCCCAACATGCTTTTCGTATAGGGGTGGCAAGATTGGAGCAGCATTCACCTTTTCCCACTCTCTTGGGTCTCTGCAAGGCATAATAACTTCACCATATACTTTCTTGAATGCTGCAATACTATAGCATGGAGAGACAACATTCTCTGGTTTGATTCTTTCACCTCTGAGACAAGAGATGCCATGTCTACATGGTATGCCTGTTAGCTGCCAAGCTTTGCATGAACATGTGTATTTGTTTATGTCAACCTTGTACTCGCCTCTGAGTCCCAAGACAGTAAAGATGCCTTTGCCAGAAGGCAATGCCTGACAATTATTAGCCATTTCTGCATTCTTATCAAGTATCTTTTTGATCTTGGGACAAATTGTTCCACACCACTCTTCACTTTCCTTGTTCTTGCTATAAAACCTTGTCGACAATTGATTTTTGATTTTTTTGAACATGCTCATGACAGGCAGCTCTCTAGCATCAAGTATCCACCTTCATTGAGAAGAAACAAATCAGTTCAGAATGTAAATTCAAACCAGATATATCCCCGACATAGCAGCGAGATAGTGCACTATGTAGAACTACAATGGAAAAATATATACCAAAATATATTAGAATGGAAAAAGCAATAGGAAACTTACTTATTAAAGACCTCACAATTATTGTTTAGTAGCAGGTCACACTTTGGTAATTCTTGGAAAAAGGCCCTGCACCAGGAACTTGGTTCAATTGCTTCTAAGTACTCATAAGCTTCCAGATTTAATTCCTTCATGTCATCCATGTTTTTTCTCCAGTCAATTTTATTGTACGACCTTGCAATTGCCCATAACTTGTTCTTCAGGTTCTCGCCCTTCCACTTCTTTGCAAAATTTTGGTAAAGGTGCCTCACACAAAACCTGTGTTGTCCATGAGGGAACAAAGCAGTAACGGCATTTATTAGTCCTTTTTGCCTATCACTCATCACTGTCCAAGGTGCTGTGTTCACTATGTGCAGATCATCTTTCAAAGTCTGTAGAAACCACTTCCATGTTGGTGTGTCCTCCACTTCAACTACAGCCATAGCAATGGGGAAAATACAGTTGTTTGGATCAATCCCTACAGCAGTCAACAATTGTCCACCATATTTTGTTTTAAGATGGCACCTATCAACACAAATAACAGGCCTGCATCCAGCCAAAAAGCCTCTTTTACAAGCATCTAATGACATGTAACATTGGTGGAATCTGCCATCTTTGAGTTTGATAAACATGCTACTTCCAGGGTTTGACATTCTGATCTCTTGTGCATAGTCCCACATCATCGAGTATTGTTTCTCCTCATCTCCATGAATCTGCTTTATTGCTATCCTTCTTGCTCTTGCTAGCTTGCTCCTTGTAGGGATCATGTTGTAGTCCTTCTGCACCAACCTTGCAAAATTCATCAATGTCATCTTTTCGTCTGCCCTGAAGTTCTCCAAATACTTGCCTGCTAGATATCTTGATGTGAATCCATTGACCTCCCATTCTTTACTGCAGGTGTGATCCCCCACATAAGTTTTCACCACAAAACTTGTGGTTCTGCTGTCAGGTGCTGCGAATAAATACCATGGACAGTCATCCGAGCAGTGTGCCCTAATTCTTTGTTTATCATTCTTTGCATACTTGATTGCAACTCTATTCTGAATAGCGTACTCTCGAATTGCCCTTCTAAGATCAGCTGCAGTAGGGAACTTCATACCCAATTTGAATATTGGTGCTTTCATGTCCTCTGGCTTGAAAGACCTGAGCTTCACCTTCTTCTTTTTCTTTTTCTTCCCTTTTTCCATAACAACCTCATGTTCTGATTCATTTCCCTCATTCTCTGAAGCTGGCAGTTCTAGCTCATCAGTGTCATAGTCACTATCCATCTCGTACTGTACTGCTTTATTTTTCTTTGCTTTGAGATCCTTATTGAAGTCATCAACCCACTCCTCAAACAGATTATCATCGCCATTCTTAAAGTCATTGTCTGAGTCAGCCCAATCTTCATAACTACAATCACTATCACTATCATCACTATCACTGTCATTGTTTTCTGCACTTGTTCTTTAGTTCTCCCTTTTTGTGCCTTGCTCTTGATCCTAGGACTACTCCTAATATAACTCTTTGTACCTCTTTCTTGTGGCTTCACAGGAATCATGATATCAGGCATTGTAGGTGAGCCAATTATGCATATGTCATCCATATTCAGCTCGCTATAAATATCACCATGATCCATGTACAACTTGAAATGCTTGAACTTTGGCACAACAGCAGTCATACTAAGACAGTCTGCATCTCTATCAGTAATTCTCAGTCCATTATCCAAATTCATTCCAGGAAGTAACCAGAAACACTGCACTTTACTTGGATCATAGCCAAGCTGCTGCACAAAATCTTTAATCCACAGCGGCGACCAGGTTTCAACCTCACAATGATCAAAGAAATCTGTTTTGCAATCCATGTATTTCTTGTTTGCTCCAAAGCCGAGAAAAACCCCACCATGATTAATCTCTACTGAGAACAGCTCCTCCTTGGGTCCTATTACATGAAAAAAAACAGAGTACATATATACATCAGCAGTACAATTTCAAATGGTACTATAGGTGTACATGACGAGCTTATAATGCAAAAAAAGATACCACTGTACATAACAAGGCTTCAGTTACAGCAGAGATTATATACTGCAGGAAAAATATTGCCCAAATCACCATACGCACAAGAAGATGCCCAAATCTCCATACGTACAGGAAGATGCCCAACTCTTTTGAAATAGATTTCAATACAGACAGAAGATTTCAGTACGGGAAGAGAAGCCATATGTACATTCAGACTGAATCGACACAATATCTAAGCTGTAATGCCCAAATCATGCCAAATCTTGCTACTCTATTGAAATCTCTAAGCCAAAAGGGGGTGCAGCAGGGACTGGGGTTAGGGTTCTTACCATACTCCGGAGGAGGGGTGTTGGGAAGCCGCCGTGATGGAGCCATCGGACCAGCGCCGTGGTCGGATTAGCAGCCCCGACTCCCGTCCTGCGCCTCCAATCGCTGGACATCAATCGCGAACGCCGCCGGTCGCCACCATATCGCCGCCTCAGAGAGATTCGTTCGTAGAAGAGAGATGGAGGGTCTGAGAATGAGACGAGCTGAGATTTCAAGGGCTTTCCTGCAAATAAACGCTTCATTGTTTAGCCTGGTGGGCCCCTCTGGTCAATGTGGCACCGGTCCAGGTGACACGTCGGACGGTCAACGCTGCTGGGGCGACCATAGGACCTGCAGTGAACGACTCAAAATAGTTTTGGGACCCAAATCTGCACTTTGATAGTTATAGGACTAAAGTGACACACCTTGGATAGTTATAGGACCTATGATGCATTTTACTCTTTGCACTATCATCGGGCATAACTTCGAGAAGCCAGCTTCTCGTAGCAAAACTGTTCGGGAAAAATTCATCTGTGAAGTTTGTGAAGTGTGGAGTTGGAGGACTTCAGAACAGGCCCGTTGATTCTTGCATATTATAACGAAGTGCAATTTACGTGTAAATTGTGTGCAAATTTGCCATTTTTTTGTTTTTACTTATTTTTATTTTTCTTTATTGGTAATATAAAAGACATTCATTCATTCCTTCTTAGGAAACTTCCTTTTGCAAAAAAGTCACTATTATATGTTTACCTTGCATATTACAAAAAGTGTAACCTCTGTGTAAATTGTATGGAAAATTTTCCATTATTTATTTTATTTCATTATTTTCTGTCTTTGTAAAGGTTAATATCTATGTACTATTCCATAGACTTTTTTATTGGCACTAGTTTTTTCATTGGACTGCCACATGGCACGTGATACAAAGAGATGGATGAGTATTGACCAAATGGGGTTCCCTGTAGCTTGTGATCCAGATGTCTTCACATTTTATCTTCATTATTATTTGTCTTTTTTGTATCTATCGCGTACAAACATGACTTTTTATGCAAATTCGTACGATACATTACACTATATGTGCGCGTACAAAAAAATACATTTTTTTTTAAGTTTTAGAAGTCCGTTTCTTTGAAATTTAAAAAAGAAACGGGCTCATAGTGCCTATGCTAACATTATTCGGTTTTGCTATGCTTCAGGCACCCGTTTTTATTTTAAGTCTCAGTCCATTCTTTTTCCCAAGCAGACTTACGTAATAACTGCACCTATAGCTGGAGTAGGCAAACTAGGCATGCAGGGATGACATGTAGACAAGTCCCCGAAGCAGCATGAAGCGAGTGCATGTGTCGAAAAGTGCATGCAGAGGCCGATCGAGCTCCATTGAGCTCTATATATTTTTCCAGCAACAATACCTTTTCCACATCTCAAAACAATCTGAAAAAAGTTTCATGTTGACATATACTTGTAGTATACATGTATAAAATTTCATGAACATATATGTTCATATGTGATGTACGCAAAAAAGACAAATATACAGATTAAAATAAGCATTTTCTTTGTTTAATTTGTGTCAGATATTTGTCTTTTTTGTACGATGCAAATAATCAAATTAGTTGATGAAAATTTATACATACTTGAAGAATATGCATATGTATTTGTAGAAAAAAATGACATTTTTTTTAAACTTCTAAATATATTTCGATTTTTTGGCAAAACGAGCTCCATGAAGTTCGGCGGTTGCAACGCCACACTCGTGCATGTGTCTAGTTTTTTTCTTCCTGTGGGTGAACAGTAAAATTAAAAGAAAATGTAATCAAATTCAAAAAATTCTGATTTTTTGTGGTAACTTTTGACAAAAGTTTTATATGTTTGAAAATTTTCATCACGAACTGACATTCATGAAAGTTACGGTAAAAATAACAAAATCAGTACTCCAAAATGCTTTCAAAACTAACATTTTTGGAGTATCGACTTTGTTTTTTTCCACGACTTCCAGGAATGTTCATTCATGATAATTTTTTGCAAGCACATAGAACATTTGTCAAAGGTTAGCACGATTTTTTTTGGATTTCCGTTACTATTTTCCCTGATTTTACTGTTCACCATGAGCATTTGAGCTCGGGTGCAAATACTCCACTTTCGTATTTTCTTTCTTTCTTTCTGTGTGTGTGCGCCTCCCTGTCTTACTTATGTTTATTTGTGTGTGTTTGTGCATGTCCGTGTGCGTCTGCGGGTGGGTGCCACCATGTGCTTGTGATGTAGGGTGGAACCCTAGATGGCCGATCTTTCACGAAAGGAGCGGATCCCAACTAAGAACACGAAGAACACGAGGGGAAACACGAGGGGAAGACACGAGAGAATCACTCAAACCAACAAGAACAATCACACATGTGCTAGATCCTCGAAATACAAAGAGATACACGATCCAAATCCAACAAGGGACGATACATAGGTAACCGGTTCTTCTCCGAAAGGAGGTCTTGAGGGGGGCCACCCAAGAGGGGGTCTTGAATCCAACGTGGATCGTCTCCGAAGAGGGCCGCAGTCTCTCTCGAGGAGGAGATCCGTATGGATGAGCAATGCTCTATCTCACATATGAGCTAAACCAATGCTAACCCTAGAAAGATGGAGGAGAAAGAGTATATATAGTCTAGGGGGTCGGAGGGGTACACGGGCTTCGGCCCTTTACTATGCGCAGACAGAGGGGGCCGGATGTCCGGGCCTTCCCGAGGGGCCGGATGTCCGGGCTGGAGGGTTCAGCTACTGTAGTTTCTGTCGCGTGGCGCCGGATGTCCGGGTGAGGGGCCGGATTTCCGGGGCTTCGGGAGGAGCCGGATGTCCGGGGCTGGGGCCGGATGTCCGGCCCTGTAGCACTTCGATGGCTGGGCTGCTGCTGTTGTTGACATCTTCAGGGGCCGGATGTCCGGGGCCTGGAAGGTGGACTTGCCTTCTTCCGTTGGTTCTCTTCATCCATGGACTTGGCGGCTTGTCCGTCTTCACGTGCATCCTCGGGAGGCTCCTCTTGACACCTAGTCATGCATAGCATATCGGACTTAGGTAGTAGCCATGTCTCGAGTGGATCATATGTGATATCACTAAGGAAGGAAGTCACCTCGTTCTCGAGAGCTCTAGCTCGTGCTCGTGTCATAGGTCCTCTTGGCTCTTGATGAGACGATGGTAGGTCCATGGGGATGACCGTAGGATGCTCCGCATCATCTCCCCTCCCTTGGGAAAGATCCGACCTCGGATCGAAATCCTCATCACCATGGTATGGGGATAGATCTTTGATGTTGAAGATGTCGCTCACGGAGTACTTGTCGCGTGGGATGTGGATCTTGTATGCGTTGTTGTTGTAGCGTGCAAGCACCTTGAAGGGTCCATCCGCTCGGGGTAGTAGCTTGGACTTGCGTTCCTTGGGGAAGCGATCCTTACGAAGGTGTAGCCACACAAGATCTCCAACATTGAACATCATGGGTTGCTTGTTGACGTTGAGCTTGGTCGCGAGTCGTTGTACTTGGCGCTCGATGGTGTTTCTTGTATCTTCGTGCATCTTCTTGAGGAAGTTGACTCGGGCACTCGCGTCCATGTTTGTGCGCTCTTGTAGCGGTAGAGGTAGAATGTCCAATGGAGACAATGGGTTGAAGCCATAGACGACCTCGAAGGGGGACTTGCCGGTAGTCGAATGTCTTGCACGATTGTAGGCGTACTCGGCGATGGGTAGGCACTCCTACCACTCCTTGATGTTCTTCTTTATCAACACGCGTAGTAGAGTGGAGAGCGTGCGGTTGGTCACCTCCGTTTGGCCGTCGGTTTGTGGGTGATATGCCGAAGAGAACAAAAGCTTGATGCCGAGCTTGGCGCACAAGGTCTTCCAAAAGTAACTCAAGAACTTGACGTCGCGATCCGAGACAATCGTCTTGGGCACTCCATGAAGGCGCAAGATTTCCCTACAAAACAAATTTGCAACATGTGAAGCATCGTCTATCTTGTTGCAAGGAATGAAATGTGCCATTTTGGAGAATCGGTCCACAACAACAAAAACGGAATCCTTGCCATTTCGAGTTCTAGGAAAACCAAGCACAAAGTCCATGCTAATGTCTTCCCATGGGTGATATGGAATTGGAAGTGGCATATAGAGGCCATGAGATTGAGCTTTGGACTTAGCTTTGCGACATGTAGAGCATCGGTTGGTGAAGCGATTGACGTCACGAAACATCTTGGGCCAAAAGTAGTTCTTGGAGAGCGTAGCAAATGTCTTGTCGCGTCCAAAGTGTCCCATGAGTCCGCCTCCGTGAGATTCCTGCAAAAGCAACAAGCGAAGAGAGGACTCGGGGATGCAAAGTTTGTTAGCTCTCATAAGATATCCATCTTTGATGTAGTATCGATCCCAAGAAGTATGCGTCAAACACTTCGCGTAAGGAATAGCAAATGTAGGGTCATGCTCATACAAGTCTTTTATATGCTCAAAGCCAATGACATTTAACTCAAGTTGAGTGACAAGCATGCATATACGGGAAAGCGCATCCGCCACAACATTTTCCTTACCTTTAATATACTTGATGACATAAGGAAACGACTCAATGAACTCACTCCATTTAGCATGACGCTTGTTCAACTTAGTTTGACCCTTAAGGTATTTAAGCGTTTCATGGTCGGTATGGATGATGAACTCATGAGGGCGTAGGTAATGTTCCCATTCATGCAAAACTCGCACCAAAGCATATAGCTCTTTGTCATAGATAGGGTAATTGAGTTGCGCTCCGGAGAGTTTCTCACTAAAATAAGCAATTGGGCGCTTCTGTTGCGTTAACACACCTCCTATGCCATTACCACTAGCATCGCAATGAATTTCGAAAGGTTTGTCAAAGTTGGATAATGCAAGCACGGGAGCATGAGTAAGCAAATTCTTAAGCTCATTGAAAGCAATATCTTGAGATGTCCCCCAAACAGACGGTGCATTTTTCTTACTCAAAGCATGCAAAGGTGAAGCAATGGTGCTAAAATCCTTCACAAATCTGCGATAGAAACCGGCTAAACCAAGAAAACTACGCACATGTTGCAAATTGGTTTGTTGGGGCCAAGTTTTAATAGCATTGATCTTAGATTCATCAACATGAATACCCTTAGAAGATACTACGAAACCCAAGAAAACAAGCTTATCAACACCAAATAGGCATTTTTCCATATTAGCATAAAGTTGCTCTTTTCGAAGAGTTTGTAGCACGGTGCGAAGGTGGGTGACAAGCTCTTTGAGAGATTTGCTGAACACAAGGATATCATCAAAGTAGACAACAACAAATTCACCAATGTAAGGGCGAAACACGTAATGCATAAGACGCATGAAAGTACCGGGTGCTTCCGATAAACCCATAGGCATGACTAACCACTCATATAGACCAAACTTTGTTTTGAAAGCAGTTTTCCATTCATCACCCTCTTGTATGCGGATTTGATAGTAACCACTTTTAAGATCAATTTTGGAAAAGATAGTGGCACCGCAAAGTTCATCAAGCATATCATCAAGGCGTGAAATGGGATACCTATAACGAACGGTGATAGCATTGATAGGTCTACAATCGGAACACATGCGAAAGCTACCGTCTCGTTTTGGCACAAGAATGACCGGTACGGCACAAGGACTCAAACTTTCACGCACATGTCCATGGTCTATGAGATGCTTTACTTGCCTTTGAATTTCTTTGGTTTCTTCGGGGTTGACGCGGTAGGGCGCTTTGTTTGGAAGCGGCGCTCCGGGGATGAGATCAATTCGGTGCTCAATGCCTCGAAGTGGAGGTAGACCCGGAGGTAGCTCATCGGGGAAAACATCTTGGAATTCCTGCAATAAAGAAGATAACACCAAAGGTAGATCGTGAGAGTTGTTAGTTTTTGGCGCCTCATCCTTGCACAATAGGACATAGTGTAGGACACTTGATGGGTTCTCACACACTTCTCTCATCTCATGTTTGGTGGCAAATAGGACTAAGTTTTTCTTGTCGCTCATCGTGGAGGCACTCAATTTGGGCTTGTGGCGCTCACTCTCTTTTTGGTGGTTCACTCTCTCACTATTCTCTCCACGATGGGTGTTTTGCTTGTCGGCGAGCACTTGGCTTGGAGACATAGGACGTAGCACAAACTCTTTCCCTTTCATCTTGAAGCTATAGTGATTTGTACGCCCATTGTGAATGACACCTCGGTCAAATTGCCATGGCCGTCCAAGAAGGAGGTGGCACACGGTCATCGGAAGGACATCACACTCCAAAGTGTCTTCATAGGCGCCGATCTTGAAAGAGACTTGTACTCTTTGCTCGACTTGTATGGTGCTGGTGTCGCTTAGCCATTGAACCTTGTAGGGGTGCGGGTGCTTCATCTTGACCAATTGGAGTTTGGAGCATAGTTCTTCACTTGCCAAGTTATGGCAACTCCCTCCATCGATGATGACCTTGACGGACCGTCCATTGATGCCGGCCTTTGTGTGGAAGATATGGCATCTTTGATCTTCGTCTTGTTGATGTTGAAGAGTCAAGACCTTGGAGACAACAAGAGCGGGACTTGAGTCTTTGTCACAAAAGATGTGATCATCTTCTTCTTCATTGTTCACTTGTTGGTGCATGGCCACTTGCTCAAGAGCTTCCATTTCTCCTTCGCTCATGGAGTCGTAGGTGCCGTCGTCGTTGAGGATCATGGTGCGCTTGTTTGTGCACTCGAAGGACTTGTGGCCTCGGCCTCCGCATGTGAAACATTTGATGGAACTTGTCTTGATGGTCTCATCGGTTGGAGTAGATGATGATGAAGCTTTCGGCTTGAAGTTGCTTGTAGTAGGAGGACGACTTGAGCTTGTCGAAACTTTCTTGTAACTTGACTTGTCGCCATTGCTCGTGGTGGGAGTCGTCGAAGCTTGATTGTTGGAGAGGCCATAGGACTTGGATGAGAACTTGGTGTTGGTGATCGTAGCAGAATTTTAAAATTTCCTACGCATCACCAAGATCCATCTATGGAGTATACTAGCAACGAGGGGAAAGGAGTGCATCTACATACCCTTGTAGATCGCGATGCGGAAGCGTTGCAAGAACGCGGATGAAGGAGTCGTACTCGTAGCGATTCAGATCGCGGTTGATTCCGATCTAAGCGCCGAACCACGGCGCCTCCGCGTTCAACACACGTGCAGCCCGGTGACGTCTCCCACGCCTTGATCCAGCAAGGAGAGAGGGAGAGGTTGGGGAAGACTCCGTCCAGCAGCAGCACGACGGCGTGGTGGTGATGGAGGAGCGTGGCAATCCTGCAGGGCTTCGCCAAGCACCGCGGGAGAGGAGGACGAGGGAGAGGGGTAGGGCTGCGCCAAGAGAGAGGAGGTCTCGTGTATGGCAGCCCCAAAACCCCCCACTATATATAGGGGAGGGGGAGGGGCTGCGCCCCCATCTAGGGTTCCCCCCCCCCAAGGGGTGCGGCCAGCCCTAGATGGGACTTGAGGGGGGGGGCGTCCAAGGGGGAGAGAGGGGGGCGCACCACAAGGTGGGCCCTAGGCCCATCTGAGCCTAGGGTTTCCCCTTCCCCCCCTTCCTGCGCCCTGGGCCCCTTGTGGGAGGCGCACCAGCCCACCTAGGGGCTGGTCCCTTCCCACACTTGGCCCACGTGAAAGAACATGCAGTGCCCCCATGTTTGGTTTTGGTAATTGATGACAATCTCTATGGACTAATGGTTGCCTTGAGTTATATTTGAAGGATTTGTCCATAGGCAATTCTTGAAGTCCATGTGATGGTTTCAAGGAGTTTTGTGGTGACCAAGGTGTTATTAAGGAATTATCCAAAGATTGGTCATGTGAGAGTAGAGCTTATTGCAAGCATGTCTTGAAGAAGAAGATTGTGTGATCATTCATGTTTACCTTCAAGACATCATCCAAATGAAGAGAGTTGGAAAGAGTCAAGGTTGATCAAGACTAAGTCAAGAGTGAATCAAGTTGATCAACACACAAAGCGCACAAGATGTACCGAGAGGGATCAAGCGATCCCATGGTGTGGTAAGCATTGTCAATTACGCTTTGTGTACTAACCCATGATCTTCGTGAGAGTTCTTTGTGGGGTTAGGTTGCGGTGTGCAAGTTCAAGTGAAGCATCATGAAGAGATCAAATGCTTGAAGCTTGCCGTCCATTGTGGCGACAATGGACTTGTGAAGATGTTGCGGTGTGCAAGTTCAAGTGAAGCATCATGAAGAGATCAAATGCTTGAAGCTTGTCGTCCATTGTGGTGACAATGGACTTGTGAAGATGTGCGGAAGAGTGGCTCACCCATAGTGTAGTATGGGGGAGCAATCAACTAGTCTTCATCGAGCCAACACAACCAAGAAAGGTGGTCCAACTTGAGGGAGTCAAGATCGTCATCATCTAGCTCAAGTGGACCATGTGCAAGGCAAAGGTTTGCTCTTGATAGGTTTTCTATTTTACCGGTCTCATGATGGTAGTTGGGAGACCGGGTTATAGGATCGATTGCCGTACTATCAAGGGGGGCTCTCGATGAGTAGCTTGATCGTATCGTTCATAGAGAGCTCAAACCATTGCATCCTTGCATCATCTTTGTTGGTTCTTGTTTGGTTCTTCTCTTTGTGAGTTTTGGAGCTTATGGTCATCTTGATGACAAGCTCGAGTTCATCGAAAACGGAGTTCACTCGCATCTTCTATGATGTGTTCGATGTTGGAGGTTATGCCGGTTCTTCTCGGTTGGAGGTTTCACTCCTCTATTTGTTGGCATACCTCCCCTGCCTCTATTTGATGCTACTCGTCTTCCTCTATCCAACAAGCTTGAGTTTGCTCAATTCGGAGCTCACATGCAGAAGTTATGGCAGTTTTGGTTTCCTAGCGGTAGTACCGCGGGCTGGAGCGGTAGTACCGCTTGGGTGCTACAAGCGGTAGTACCGCTCTAGAGCGGTAGTACCGCTCCTGAGCGGTAGTACCGCTGGTAGCCCCCAGCCATAGTACCGCTGCGGTCTCGTGCTAGTACCGCCTCGATTCGAGGGGTCTTTTTCGTGTCGGGTTCTACGGTACTAGCCGCGGCAGTGGGGGCCGTAGTACCGCTCGTTTGCGGTAGTACCGCCCTGCCACTGCGGTAGTACCACTCTGGGCCCAGCGGCAGTACCGCGAGGGGGAGCGGTAGTACCGCTTATAGGGGCAAGCGGTAGTACCGCTGGCCAAGCGGTAGTACCGCTCTCTGCGGGGCTGAAGTGGGGGTACAACTATATAAGGAGGTCTTCTTCCCCAATGAACCTTATCTCTTGAGCTCGTGTTCTTCCCCCATTGTTGACCTTCTTCGAGCTTGCTAACTCTCAATCCCTCCATGGATTCTTGCTAGTTTTTGAGGGAAAAGAGAGAGGAGATCTAGATCCACATTTCCACCAATCACTTTCTCCTCTATGTGAGGGGAACCCATTGGATCTAGATCTTGGAGTTCTTGGTGTTCTCCTTCTTGTTCTTCCTCTCATTTTCCTCCCTAGCATTAGTTGCTTCGGTGGGATTTGAGAGAGAAGGACTTGGGCACTCCGTGTGCCCTTGCCATTGCATTTGGTGCATCGGTTTGAGTTCTCCACGGTGATACGTGGAAGTTACAAGTTGAGAAGCTTATTACTCTTGGGTGCTTGGTGCCCTTGAGCTTGTTCCTCTTGGGTGCTTGGGCGCCCTAGACGGTTGGTGGTGTTCGGAGCTCAATCATTGTGGTGTAAAGCTCCGGGCAAGCGTCGGGGTCTCCAATTAGGTTGTGGAGATCGCCCCGAGCAATTTGACGGGTACCGGTGACCGCCCCCAAGGGTTGCCAAAGTGTACGGGTTCGGTGACCGTCCCCAAGGGTTGCCATTTGTACGGGTTCGGTGACCGCCCTCAAGGGTCCCTTAGTGGAATCACGGCATCTTGCATTGTGCGAGGGCGTGAGGAGATTACGGTGGCCCTAGTGGCTTCTTGGGGAGCATTGTGCCTCCACACCGCTCCAAACGGAGATTAGCATCCGCAAGGGTGTGAACTTCGGGATACATCGTCGTCTCCGCGTGCCTCGGTTATCTCTTAACCGAACCCTTTACTTATGCACTTCACTTTGTGATAGCCATATTGTTTCTTGTCATATATCTTGCTATCACTTAGTTGTTTATCTTGCTTAGCATAAGTTGTTGGTGCACATAGGTGAGCCTAGTTGTTGTAGGTTTTGTGCTTGTCAAATTAACCGCTAGGTTTATTCCGCATTTGTTCCAGCCTAAACCGTAATTATTTTAAAGCACCTATTCACCCCCCCCCTCTAGGAGACATCCACGATCTTTCACCACGCAGCCCTCTGAGGCCGGTGGCCCCACCTGGTGGACCCCGGGACCCTCCCGGTGGTCCCGGTACGTTACCGATAGCACCCGAAACTTTTCCGGTGACCAAAACAGGACTTCCCATATATAAATCTTTACCTCCGGACCATTCTGGAACTCCTCGTGACGTCCGGGATCTCATCTGGGACTCCGAACAACATTCGGTAACCACGTATATCTATTCCCTATAACCCTAGCGTCATCGAACCTTAAGTGTGTAGACCCTACGGGTTCGGGAACCATGCAGACATGACCGAGACATTCTCCGGCCAATAACCAACAGCGGGATCTGGATACCCATGTTGGCTCCCACATGTTCCACGATGATCTCATCGGATGAACCACGATGCCGGGGATTCAATCAATCCCGTATTCAATTCCCTTTGTCTATCGGTATGTTACTTGCCCGAGATTCGATCGTCGGTATCCCGATACCTTGTTCAATCTCGTTATCGGCAAGTCTCTTTACTCGTTCCGCAACACATCATCCCATGATCAACTCCTTGGTCACATTGTGCACATTATGATGATGTCCTACCGAGTGGGCCCAGAGATACCTCTCCGTTTACACGGAGTGACAAATCCCAGTCTCGATTCGTGCCAACCCAACAGACACTTTCGGAGATACCTGTAGTGCACCTTTATAGCCACCCAGTTACGTTGTGACGTTTGGTACACCCAAAGCATTCCTACGGTATCCGGGAGTTGCACAATCTCATGGTCTAAGGAAATGATACTTGACATTAGAAAAGCTCTTAGCAAACGAACTACACGATCTTGTGCTAGGCTTAGGATTGGGTCTTGTCCATCACATCATTCTCCTAATGATGTGATCCCGTTATCAACGACATCCAATGTCCATGGTCAGGAAACCGTAACCATCTATTGATCAACGAGCTAGTCAACTAGAGGCTTACTAGGGACATGGTGTTGTCTATGTATCCACACATGTATCTGAGTTTCCTATCAATACAATTCTAGCATGGATAATAAACGATTATCATGAACAAGGAAATATAATAATAACCAATTTATTATTGCCTCTAGGGCATATTTCCAACAGTCTCCCACTTGCACTAGAGTCAATAATCTAGTTCACATCACCATGTGATTAACACTCACAGGTCACATCACCATGTGACCAACATCCAAAGAGTTTACTAGAGTCAACAATCTAGTTCACATCACTATGTGATTAACACTCAATGAGTTCTGGTTTGATCATGTTATGCTTGTGAGAGAGGTTATTAGTCAACGGGTCTGAACCTTTCAGATCCGTGTGTGCTTTACGAATATCTATGTCATCTTGTGGATGCTACCACGCGCTACTTGGAGCCATTTCAAATAACTGCTCTACTATACGAATCCGGTTTACTACTCAGAGTCATCCAGATTAGTGTCAAAGTTCGCATCGACGTAACCCTTTACGACGAACTCCTTTTCACCTCCATAATCGAGAAAATTCCTTAGTCCACTAGATACTAAGGATAAGTTCGACCGCTGTCATGTGATCCATTCCCGGATCACTATTGTACCCCTTGACCAACTCATGGCAAGGCACACTTCATGTGCGGTACACAGCATAGCATACTGTAGAGCCTACGTCTAAAGCATAGGGGACGACCTTCGTCCTTTCTCTCTCTTCTGCTGTGGTCAGGTCTTGAGTCTTACTCAATACTCACACCTTGTAACACAGCCAAGAACTCCTTCTTTGCTGATCTATTTTGAACTCTTTCAAAATCATGTCAAGGTGTGCGTTCTTTGAAAGTATCATCAGGCGTCTTGATCTATCTCTATAGATCTTGATGCCCAATATGTAAGCAGCTTTATCCAGGTCTTCCTTTGAAAAAAAACTCCTTTCAAACAACCCTTCATGCTTCCCAGAAATTTTACATCATTTCAGATCAAAAATATGTCATTTACATATACTTGTCAGAAATGTTGTAGCGCTCCCACTCACTTTATTGTAAATACAAGTTTCTAACAAACTTTGTATAAACCCAAAAACTTTGATCACTCCATCAAAGCGTATATTCTGACTCCGAGATGCTTGCTCTGGTCCATGGAAGGATCGCTGGAGCTAGCATACCTTTTAGCATCCTTAGGATCGACAAAACCTTTTTGATTGTATCACATACAACCTTTCCTTACGAAAACTGGTAAGGAAACTTTTTTTGACATCCATCTGCCAGATTTCATAAATGCAGCTAGTGCTAACATGATTCCGACGGACTTAAGCATCGCTACGGATGAGAAAATCTCATCGTAGTCAACTCCTTGAACTTGTGAAAATACTCTTTGCCACAAGTAGAGCTTCATAGACGGTAACATTACCGTCCACGTCCGTCTTCTTCTTAAAGATCCATTTATCTCAATGGCTTGCCGATCATCGGGCAAGTTCACCAAAGTCCATGCTTTGTTCTGATACATGGATCCTATCTCGGATTTCGTGGCTTCTAACCATTTGTCCGAATATGGGCCCACCATCGCTTCTCCATAGCTCGTAGGTTCATTGTTGTCTAACAACATGACTTTCAAGACAGGATCACGTACCACTCTGAAGTAGCACGCATCCTCGTCATCCTACGAGGTTTGGTAGTGACTTGATCCGAAGTTTCATGATCACTATCATAAGCTTCCACTTCAATTGGTGTAGGTGCCACAGGAACAACTTCTTGTGCCCTGCTATACACTAGTTGAAGTGACGGTTCAATAACCTCATCAAGTCTCTACCATCCTCCCACTCAATTCTTTCGAGAGAAACTTTTCCTCGAGAAAGGACCTATTTCTAGAAGCAATTACTTTTGCTTCCAGATCTGAAATAGGAGGTATACCCAACTATTTTGGGTATTCTATGAAGATGCATTTATCCGCTTTGGGTTCGAGCTTATCAGCCTGAAACTTTTCACATAAGCATCGCAGCCCCAAACTTTTAAGAAACGACAATTTAGGTTTCTCTAAACGGTGTCGTCTCAACGGAATTGCGTGGTGCCCCTTTTAAAGTGAATGCGGTTGTCTCTAATGCCTAACCCATAAACGATAGTGGGAATTCGATAAGAGACATCATGGTATGCACCATATCCAATAGGGTGCAGTTATGATGTTCGAACACACCATCACACTGTGGTGTTCCAGGCAGTGTTAATTGTGAAACACTTTCCACAATGTCTTAATTGTGTGCCAAACTCGTAACTTAGATATCTCTATGATCATATCATAGACATTTTATCCTCTTGTCACGACGATCTTCAACTTCACTCTGAAATTACTTGAACCTTTCAATAATTCAGACTTGTGTTTCATCAAGTAAATATTCTCAGCATCTACTCAAATCATCTGTGAAGTAAGAACATATCGATATCCACTGCGTGCCTCAGCACTCACTGGACTGCACACATCAAATGTATTACTTCCAACAAGTTGCTCTCTTGTTCCATTTTACTGAAAACGAGGCTTTTCAGTCATCTTGCCCATGTGGTATGATTTGCATGTCTCAAGTGATTCAAAATCAAGCGAGTCCAAACGATCCATCTGCATGGAGTTTCTTCATGCATATATACCAATAGACATGGTTCGCATGTCTTAATCTTTTCAAAAACGAGTGAGTCCAAAGATCCATCTACATGGAGCTTCTTCATGCGTTCTATACCAATATGACTCAAATGGCAGTGCCACAAGTATGTGGTACTATCAGTACTATTTTACATCTTTTGGCACGAACATGTGTATCACTGCGATCGAGATTCATTTTAGGTGCAAGACCATTGAAGGTATTATTCAAATAAACAGAGTAACCATTATTCTCCTTAAATGAATAACCGTATTGCGATAAACATAATCCAATTATGTTTATGCTCAACGCAAACACCAAATAACAATTATTTAGGTTTAACACCAATATCGATGGTAGAGGGAGCATGCGACGCTTGATCACATCAACCTTGGAAACACTTCCAACACATATCGTCATCTCACCTTTAGCTAGTCTCCGTTTATTCCGCAGCTTTTATTTCGAGTTACTAACACTTAGCAACCGAACCGGTATCTAATACCCTGGTGCTGCTAGGAGTACTAGTAAAGTACACATTCATATAATGTATATCCAATATACTTCTGTTGACCTTGCCTGCCTTCTCATCTACCAAGTATCTAGGGTAGTTCTGCTTCAGTGACCGTTCCCCTCATTACAGAAGCACTTAGTCTCGGGTTTGGGTTCAACCTTGGGATTCTTCACTAGAGCAGCAAATGATTTTCTGTTTCATGAAGTATCCCTTTTGCCCTTGCCCTTCTTGAAACTAGTGGTTTTACTAACCATCAACAATTGATGCTCCTTCTTGATGTCTACTTTCGCGGTGTCAAACATCGCGAGTTTCTCAAGGATCATCATATCTATCCCTGATATGTTATAGTTCACCACGAAGCTCTAATAGCTTGCTGGCAGTGACTATGGAGAACCATCACTATCTCATCTGGAAGATTAACTCCCACTCGATTCAAGCGATTGTGGTACTCAGACAATCTGAGCACATGCTCAACGATTGAGCTTTTCTCCCTTAGTCTGCAGGCTTAAGAAACTTGTCAGAGGTCTCATACCTCTTGACGTGGGCACTAGTCTGAAATCCCAATTTCAGTCTTCAGAACATCTCATATGTTCTGCGACGTTTCAAAACGTCTTTGGTGCCACAATTCTAAACCGTTAGCATTACGCACTGAACTATCACGTAGTCATCAAAACGTGTATGTCAGATGTTTCGCAACATCTACAGACGACGCTGAGGTTCAGCACACCGAGCGGTGCATTAAGGACATAAGCCTTCTGTGCAGCAATGAGGACAATCCTCAGTTTACGGACCCAGTCCGCATAATTGCTACTACCAACTTTCAACTAAATTTTCTCTAGGAACATATCTTAAACAGTAGAACTAAAGCGTAAGCTATGACATAATTTGCAAAGACCTTTTGACTATGTTCATGATAATGAAGTTCATCTGATTATTTAATGAACTCCCACTCAGATAGACATCCCTCTAGTCATCTAAGTGATACATGATCCGAGTCAAACTAGGCCGTGTCCGATCATCACGTGAGACGGACTAGTCATCATCGGTGAACATCTCCATGTTGATCGCATCTACTATACGACTCATGTTCGACCTTTCGGTCTCTTGTGTTCCGAGGCCATGTCTGTACATGCTAGGCTCGTCAAGTCAACCTAAGTGTTTCGCATGTGTTCCGAGGCCATGTCTGTACATGCTAGGCTCGTCAACACCCGTTGTATTCGAACGTTAGAATCTATCACACCCGATCATCACGTGGTGCTTCGAAACAACGAACCTTCGCAACGGTGCACAGTTAGGGGGAACACGTCTCTTGAAATTTTAGTGAGGGATCATCTTATTTATGCTACCGTCGTTCTAAGCAAATAAGATGTAAACATGACAAACATCACATGCAAATCATAAAGTGACGTGATATGGCCAATATCATCTTGCGCCTTTGATCTCCATCTTCGAGGCGCGGCATGATCACCTTCGTCACCGGCATGACACCATGATCTCCATCATCATGATCTCCATCATTGTGTCTTCATGAAGTTGTCTCGCCAACTATTACTTCTACTACTATGGCTAACGGTTAGCAATAAAGTAAAGTAATTACATGGCGTTTTCATTGACACGCAGGTCATACAATAAATTAAGACAACTCCTATGGCTCCTGCCGGTTGTCATACTCATCGACATGCAAGTCGTGATTCCTATTACAAGAACATGATCAATCTCATACATCACATATATCATTCATCACATCCTTTTGGCCATATCACATCACATAGCATACCCTGCAAAAACAAGTTAGACGTCCTCTAATTGTTGTTGCATGTTTTACGTGGCTGCTATGGGTTTCTAGCAAGAACGTTTCTTACCTACGCAAAAACCACAACGTGATATGCCAATTTCTATTTACCCTTCATAAGGACCCTTTTCATCGAATCCGATCCGACTAAAGTGGGAGAGACAGACACCCGCTAGCCACCTTATGCAACTAGTGCATGTCAGTCGGTGGAACCTGTCTCACGTAAGTGTACGTGTAAGGTCGGTCCGGGCCGCTTCATCCCATGATGCCGCCGAATCAAGATAAGACTAGTAACGGCAAGTAAATTGACAAAATCGACGCCCACAACTACTTTGTGTTCTACTCGTGCATAGAAACTACGCATAGACCTAGCTCATGATGCCACTGTTGGTGATCGTAGCAGAATTTTAAAATTTCCTACGCATCACCAAGATCCATCTATGGAGTATACTAGCAACGAGGGGAAAGGAGTGCATCTAGATACCCTTGTAGATCGCGATGCGGAAGCGTTGCAAGAACGCGGATGAAGGAGTCGTACTCGTAGCGATTCAGATCGCGGTTGATTCCGATCTAAGCGCCAAACCACGGCGCCTCCGCGTTCAACACACGTGCAGCCCGGTGACGTCTCCCACGCCTTGATCCAGCAAGGAGAGAGGGAGAGGTTGGGGAAGACTCCGTCCAGCAGCAGCACGACGGCGTGGTGGTGATGGAGGAGCGTGGCAATCTTGCAGGGCTTCGCCAAGCACCGCGGGAGAGGAGGAGGAGGGAGAGGGGTAGGGCTGCGCCAAGAGAGAGGAGGTCTCATGTGTATGGCAGCCCCAAAACCCCCACTATATATAGGGGAGGGGGAGGGGCTGCGCCCCCATCTAGGGTTCCCCCCCCCCAAGGGGTGCGGCCAGCCCTAGATGGGACTTGGGGGGGGGGGGCAGCCAAGGGGGGAGAGAGGGGGGGCGCACCACAAGGTGGGCCTTAGGCCCATCTGAGCCTAGGGTTTCCCCTTCCCCCCTTCCTGCGCCCTGGGCCCCTTGTGGGAGGCGCACCAGCCCACCTAGGGGCTGGTCCCTTCTCACACTTGGCCCACGCAGCCCTCTGGGGCCGGTGGCCCCACCTGGTGGACCCCGGGGCCCTCCCGGTGGTCCCGGTACGTTACCGATAGCACCCGAAACTTTTCCGGTGACCAAAACAGGACTTCCCATATATAAATCTTTACCTCCGGACCATTCCGGAACTCGTCGTGACGTCCGGGATCTCATCCGGGACTCCGAACAACATTCGGTAACCACGTATATCTATTCCCTATAACCCTAGTGTCATCGAACCTTAAGTGTGTAGACCCTACGGGTTCGGGAACCATGCAGACATGACCGAGACGTTCTCCGGCCAATAACCAACAGCGGGATCTGGATACCCATGTTGGCTCCCACATGTTCCACGATGATCTCATCGGATGAACCACGATGTCGGGGATTCAATCAATCCCGTATTCAATTCCCTTTGTCTATCAGTATGTTACTTGCCCGAGATTCGATCGTCGGTATCCCGATACCTTGTTCAATCTCGTTACCGGCAACTCTCTTTACTCGTTCCGCAACACATCATCCCGTGATCAACTCCTTGGTCACATTGTGCACATTATGATGATGTCCTACCGAGTGGGCCCAGAGATACCTCTCCGTTTACACGGAGTGACAAATCCCAGTCTTGATTCGTGCCAACCCAACAAACACTTTCGGAGATACCTGTAGTGCACCTTTATAGCCACCCAGTTACGTTGTGACGTTTGGTACACCCAAAGCATTCCTACGGTATCCGGGAGTTGCACAATCTCATGGTCTAAGGAAATGATACTTGACATTAGAAAAGCTCTTAGCAAACGAACTACACGATCTTGTGCTAGGCTTAGGATTGGGTCTTGTCCATCACATCATTCTCCTAATGATGTGATCCCGTTATCAACGACATCCAATGTCCATGGTCAGGAAACCGTAACCATCTATTGATCAACGAGCTAGTCAACTAGAGGCTTACTAGGGACATGGTGTTGTCTATGTATCCACACATGTATCTGAGTTTCCTATAAATACAATTCTAGCATGGATAATAAACGATTATCATGAACAAGGAAATATAATAATAACCAATTTATTATTGCCTCTAGGGCATATTTCCAACACTTGGCATACTTGAAGTCGTCTTGTACTTGCCGTTCCGCTTTGGTAGCTTGATGCACTAGCTCGATGAGGTTCGAGTATGGTTGGAAGTCGGCAATCTTCTTGATAGGGTGATTGAGTCCATTCAAGAAACGTGCCATAGTTTGCTCATCATCTTCTTTGACATTGGCTCGTATCATGGCAATCTCCATTTCCTTGTAGTACTCTTCAACGCTCTTGGTTCCTTGCTTGAGTTGTTGGAGTTTCTTGAAGAGGTCGCGGTTGTAGTAGTTTGGCACGAATCGTGCTCTCATGACATCCTTCATTTGTGCCCAAGTGGTGATGGGTGGTTCACCTCTTGCCGCATGGCGCTCAATGACTTGTTCCCACCAAATGAGGACGTAGTCTTGGAATTCGAGGGATGCCATTGCGATCTTCTTCTCTTCTTCTTAGTTGTGCAAGCGGAAGATTTTGTCAACCTTCAATGCCCATGATATGTACTCTTCGGGGTCATTGCTTCCGGTAAACTTGGGCATGGTGAACTTTAGCTTGCCATATCGTTTCTCTTCATTGTGTTGGGGTCGGGGATGATGACGCCCATGTCGGTGAGGATTGTCAATCTCATGTCGCTCTTGGCGAGGAGGGTTGTCTTCCTCATGTTGCTCTTGGTGAGGCAGGTTGTCTTCCTCATGATGCTCTTGGCGAGGAGGTGGTCCATTGTCTTCTTGCTCTCGATGGACTTGACGTTCTTGTCTCGCATGAGGAGGAGCTTGTCGATCTTGACGAGGAGCTTGTCGATGCACACGTGCTTCGTAAATCCTTTCTTGAGCTTCATCGCGAAGTGCTTCTTGATGTAGTCGAGCTTGTCGGCCTCGATTGGCTACGGCACGACTTGAGTCTTGAAGAGCACGTTGCGCCTCAAGTGCTTGAGCTTCACGTAGTTGTCGTTCTTGACGTTGCGCATCGGCGTCTTGTGCATCTTGATGTTGTCGTGCTCGCTCCTCTTGTTCTTGTTGTCGTTGGCGTTGCCGTTCTTGTGCTTGTGCGAAAGCAGCTTGGTTGTGACTATGTCGATGCTCTTGAGAGTCGGTGTCGTGTAGAGGATTGCGGTTAGCTTGACGGTCTTGACGCGCGGCACGACGAAGAGTGTTCGATGTCGGTGTACTTGAACCGGAGATGGTGTCGTTGTAGTGTCGACTTGAGCGGCTCCGTCTTGACGAGGACGAAGTTGTAGAAGAGTGGACCATCATGGTTCAGATATCTTCTTTGAGGGAACTCATGGATGTGTCGAAGTAGTCTCTTGTACGTTGCTCAGATTGTCGTAGATTAGTGGCGAGGTTGTCGATGCGATCGCCCAAAGCAAGTTGTTCTTGATGCAAAGCTCGGTGTGCACCAAATAGTTGAGTCTTGGTGACGTAGGATGACATGTCGTCGTCTTGCTCCAAGAAGAGTGGATTGGTAGAAGTACTTGGCCTATCCATCATTCCAAACAAAAATATGTGAGTGGGAGAAAGAGAAGAACCAATACCAAATGTACCTTGACCGATGTTGAAAGTGGATCAAAGATCACTCCAATGTATAGCAAGGAAATAGCACAATTGGTACCGTTTCTTGTCGGTTCTCACACCTACACAAGTAAAAGCTTATGGTGGAGCTTGGTTAGGATGGTGGCACAAAATTTGATGCAATTGTAAGTGAGACTCAATAATGTTGGAAAAGATTCACAAATTTGCAAATGCGACAAGTAGACCAATAGCAAGATATGGTACACGGAAACACACACGCAAATAGATAAGTGGGGTTGGGCAACCAAGGGTGAGCCAAAATGTGGAATCCACCAAGATGCTCTTGTTGCACAACACTAGAGAGACGCTAGCACCATTCCACAATAGGCGGATACGAACTTGTGCACAACCTACTAAGCAAAAATGCAACGACTTCTATCCCAAGTATGCTATATGTATGATGTTTCTATGCGTTTGATCCAAGATGATCGAGTATGACAATCTTAATGTTGTATGATGCTATGGTTCTTGCTTATAAGCTCTTTGCTTATCGTTCCCTTTTGCTTAAAAGCTTGTTTGGCTCTTTGTTGTTTGAGCTCTTTTCTCATGCAATGCTTCACGAACCAAGATAGCAATTGTGTATGCGAATACAACATTTGTGACACAAGAGATGATACCAAGATATGCAACTCAATGATGGTATGTATGCTATGGGAAGTATGAACACTAATGTGCACAAGTCACGTTGCCGGCAATACTCAATGGCTAGTCTCGATGGGTAAGCTACGCGGAAGTGAGGCTATGGGGTTATCAATGCAAATGCAAGAGGGTATGATAATATCACGATACCAAGATGATATGAAGGTGAAGGTGATACCAAAGTAATGTAGCCGTTCGTAATAGTCCTTGGCGAAGATGAGAGGTGGTGATGTTGATGCCGAACCGTACCTAGATAGCCGAAACACAATAGGACACGGAAACCACAACTCAAATTCTCAAAACAAAACAGGTCAAAATTGTCGGAGTTGGTAACGGGAAAGGCTATGGTGGTGCTATGCGGAAGTGGTGGTGGTATGCGGAAGTGTATGCGGGCTCCGGAACAAAATTGGACGAAAGTTAGGCGGTAAACGGAGTGGATGCTGTCAGGGGCCGGATGTCCGGGCCGGGCCGGATGTCCGGACTTGTCGGGCCGGATGTCCGGGCTCGGGATCCATGGATGATCACCACGTGGAGAGGTCAAATCCGGGGCAAAATTCGGAAGATTTTGTGGATGGAAAATGGGAAAAAGATGGGGAAAAGCTAGATCTACCTGCAACACATGAAATCCGCGGATCAAATCCAACAAAACTTCATCACACCAACAAATCACAAAAAAATTTGGGGCTATTTTTGTCGGGCAATTTTCGGGTTAGGACGAAAAACAACAAAATCAAGCTAGAAAACAAAGAGAGGGGGCTCCGAAATCGTGATCAACGTGGCTCATGATACCAAGATGATGTAGGGTGGAACCCTAGATGGCCGATCTTTCACGAGGAGCGGATCCCAACTAAGAACACGAAGAACACGAGGGGAAACACGAGGGGAAGACACGAGAGAATCACTCAAACCAACAAGAACAATCACACATGTGCTAGATCCTCGAAACACAAAGAGATACACGATCCAAATCCAACAAGGGACGATACATAGGTAACCGGTTCTTCTCCGAAAGGAGGTCTTGAGGGGGGCCACCCAAGAGGGGGTCTTGAATCCAACGTGGATCGTCTCCGAAGAGGGGCCGCAGTCTCTCTCGAGGAGGAGATCCGTATGGATGAGCAATGCTCTATCTCACATATGAGCTAAACCAATGCTAACCCTAGAAAGATGGAGGAGAAAGAGTATATATAGTCTAGGGGGTCGGAGGGGTACACAGGCTTCGGCCCTTTACTGTGCGCAGACAGAGGGGGCCGGATGTCCGGGCCTTCCCGAGGGGCCGAATGTCTGGGCTTGGCGGCCGGATGTCCGGGCTGGAGGGTTCAGCTACTGTAGTTTCTGTCGCGTGGCGCCGGATGTCCGGGCGAGGGGCCGGATTTCCGGGGCTTCGGGAGGAGCCGGATGTCCGGGGCTGGGGCCGGATGTCCGGGCCCTGTAGCACTTCGATGGCTGGGCTGCTGCTGTTGTTGACATCTTCAGGGGCCGGATGTCCGGGGCCTTGGCCAGATGTCCGGGGCCTGGAAGGTGGACTTGCCTTCTTCCGTTGGTTCTCTTCATCCATGGACTTGGCGGCTTGTCCGTCTTCACGTGCATCCTCGGGAGGCTCCTCTTGACACCTAATCATGCATAGCATATCGGACTTAGGTAGTAGCCATGTCTCGAGTGGATCATATGTGATATCACTAAGGAAGGAAGTCACCTCGTTCTCGAGAGCTCTAGCTCGTGCTCGTGTCATAGGTCCTCTTGGCTCTTGATGAGACGATGGTAGGTCCATGGGGATGACCGTAGGATGCTCCGCATCAGCTTGTGTACATGCATCCGTGTATGTTTGCTTGTGAAAGTGGAACACGCTGTCGAAATGCATTTTATTTTGAATGCGTCGAGACAGTTTGCATTTGAAGTTTTTGTTTGTTCTTTTTGTTTCAATTGATTTCTACTATTACATGTGTGTGTGTTGGGGGAGGGGGGGAGGGTATTATGTCTAGTTAGTTCAATCAATTTATTGTTCTTCTGTGCATGTTCTTGTGTGCCTGCGCGCGCACCACATGCATAGGTGGGTGTGTGTGCACGCCCATTCATGCATGTTAATCTTTAGTGTTGTTATTATGCTATCTGAACATTCGTATACATGGATGGATACATATAGTTCTATGCAATATGGGTACATATCATATTGTTTTAATATTGCACCACTATATATTTGTTCTTGCATATTGTGGTGTAGGGCAAATTCTATGAAATCTATGTGGAAGTTCTTCTAATCATTTTTCTTAAGGTTATTTTCTTCAAAAATTCCCCCCTATAGAGAAACACCTAAATCCTTAATTTATTCTACCTTAGAAAGATGTATTTTTTGGTTCTAATATGTTGCTTTCTTTGCAAGCAAGGAGAACAAAATGACTAGCACCAAATATAAAACTGCTTATTTTCCCGTATATGCTAATGCTTTTCCTCCATTTTTGTTGATTTGTCAATTTTTTGCGCATTAGATTTTCTCTGATATTTGCGCATGTGGTGGTGGTTTGATGTTGCGGTCGTATGTTATTACTTAAGTTTGTAATGAGCTTAAAATTTATTTCATTTTCTTAATTTATGTATTTAAATCATTAGTTGTATTCAAGTTCTACTAGGTTAGGCATGCACAATAAAACGAGATATAATCTAATTCCAACATATAAGAAAAAAAGCATGCCAATAATATTTTAAGATTCATTCATTTTAGGCATAGTTGTATAATAGTATTAATTTTCTTTGTTAGTTCCTTGTTATTAATGTTAGGGTAAACTATCCCCATAAACTATATATTTCTTCTTGCATAATGTTGAACAGTGGACGTTCTATGTGTGCAAGATTTAGACATCATTTGTTTTTAGTTTTATTTCTTCATTTTCTTTTTCTTTAGGGTAGTACCAACGCGCTTAATTCATTCTACCTAAGAATAACATTTTTTGTTTTTAGTTTATGGTTTTAGTTAGTATATTTATTTGTTTACCGATAAGAAAAGAGTGTCGAACATGAAAAAAGAACTTTCCTTTTCTCTCTAATCATAATGTTTCTTGCTCCTTTTTCATGTTGTTGCTTAGTCAAATTTTGTTGTTGGATTTTCTCCTATATTTGTGCATGGCAATTTGTTGTTGCAATCATGTGTCGATATTTAATTTTGTGCAAGGAACTTAAAATGGAATTTATTCCTACAGTTGATCTATTTAAATCATAACTTACACTGAAGTTCTGCTAGTTTACACCTATTTATTGCATAGTACTCCATCCATTCCTTTATATAAGGTGTATTTGTTTTCTCAAAAGTCAAACGAGTGCATGGTTGACGAAGTTTTTAGACAAATATATTAATATCCACTATACGTAATTTATATGAAAAGTTGTTTCACTATTTTATCTATTAGATATTGCAGATGTTGTTATTTTATTCTATAATCTTGGTCAAACATTTAAATGGTTGACTTGCACGGAAACGAATACACCTTATATTTTGGAACGGAGGGAAATAGGTTGCAAGTTTTCCATATATTCTTCTTTATGTTTATAGGAAAATAGTTTGGCAACAAGTATTTATGATTTGTTCATATGTCAGACATAGCTGTGTAATATTAACTTTCATTTTTTTATTTTCTTAGGGTTAAACTAACCCCATAATTCATTTTTCCTAAGAAAGTAATATTTTCTTTGTTTTTGTCTTTGTTCATTTCTTCTATGAGGTAAAAATACGTGGCGTGGATTGTGGAATGTTGGCTGTGCTTTAATCTACTACGAGCATGCATTTCCTGCATGCAACATGCACGCACGAGCGCGGTGGAACGAAGGCCGAATAACAGCAGCTGCCACAGCCCGCTAGCTCGTCGAGCCAGACGCCTGGGCCGCCGATGTGGATTGAAAAAAAGTGACTGACCCAAATTGTAAACTCTGTCAGCCCATATAATTATTACAGGAAGAAAGTATAATTTCCCCCCTCAAATGTTCCCTAATGGATCAATATCCCCCTAAACTCTAAAACCGGATTATTTCCCCCCTGAACTCTACGAAACCAAATAAATGTCGCCGTGGGGTGGTTTTGGAGCGGATTGAAGGTGGTTTTACTTGTAATCATTCTGACTTGGCACGCTGAGTTGGCAAAGGTAGCATCACCCGCTCGAGCATGAGCTCAGCGACCATGGCCATGGCCGACCTCGGCCGTGCACGCGCCGGCCTAGCCGCCCCGCGCGCCCACCCCTAACCGCCCTCTGCCACAGCCCCGCAGCCTCGCTCACGCGCATGCCCTCCTGTGGCCGACCCCGGCGCCGCACCGGCCGTGCTCCAGCGAGCGCTACCTTCCGGGGCGGGCGTGCTGCCTCGCATGCGCGGGTCAAGTGGCTGGGCGTGGTCGTGCGATGGACGGAACCATCTCCTTCAGTGCAATGAGCAGACCAGCAGCGTTGCCACCTCCCTGCATTCCTAATCAGTTTTTTTTTAGAAAAGAGGATGACCCCTGGCCTCTGCATCTGGGCGATGCATACGCCCACTTTATTAATTATTCTCACAAGACCTTACAAAGTAATACAACAGTAAGACTAAAGCCGTCGTCTAAGCCACTCTATCCAGTTGATGAAGGGGCGCAGATAGCCTGGGCCTAATACCAAACAGGCATCGCAGCCAAACCTAACATCTAAGACCTGAGATCCCATCCAGGATGCCTGCCGGGCATGGGTCTCACCGGTCCGGCGTGCACTCAGAGGCCGCTGCCACCAACTTCCACCGCTCCATCTTCAGAACTGTACTAATGCATCAACCTTGCTCGGTCCAGCTATCGTCGACGCCACCACGGCGCCCAACGGCACCTCCTCCCTGCGCGCAAACATCTGAGGACGTCGCGGTCGCCACTGATACACCTCAGCACCATGCTGCCAAGTACCATCAGCCGACACAGCTTGAAGTCTTTGAAAGATCTGTCATGCATAGCACCTGCCGACTAGGCATGACAAAGCGTAGCACCTGTCGGTCAGGCATGACTTGCATTCCTAATCAGTGAGCTACGGTTTGTTTCCCCCCGCGCGCATGTGCATCTCAGTGTTTGTGTGCTTCAATAAGGGTAGGGAGCTAACAGGAGCAGTAATGGCCTTCGGGATGAGAGACTCTCGCCTCTCGGAGGTGCTCTCGCACGTCCGCCCGTGTGCTGCTGCGTCGAGGCCGCTCTTCCAAATCCTATGGAAAAGGCGATGGGGAGGCGGGGCGAGAACAACGAGCTTCTGCGTGACGGACAGTTGCAAAAGGAAGAGGCCCAGACCTGTGTTTGCTGCCAGGCGCGCGACCACGAACATGAACTTGACCCGCGCATGCGAGGCAGCACGCCAGTCTAGGAAAGCAGCGCTCGGAAAAGCACGGCCATGGAAGGACCAGCGTGTGAGAGAGGTTGGTTGCGGGGCCGTGGCCGAGGGCGCTTGCAGGCTGGGAGCGCGCATGGACGGCCGATCTCGGCCATGGCCATGGCGGCCGAGTTCGAGCTCGAGCAAGGCGACGCTACAGGTGACGGGATCAGACGAGGAAGCAGTGCAAAGGTGCGCGCGTTCACCCGGAGCTCATAGGCGAAGTCAGGGCGGCTGGGGAAGCTGCAGTGGTGACGAATTTGACGCCGGCGGCCGGCAAACAGAGACAAAAAGACGTTGCTGAAAATGAAGAAATTTCACCAAAACCGTTCCTTGCCGCTGCCGAGTCAACATCATTAACAGCCTAGTCAGCATTTTTAGTACGAAAACCACCTTCAATTCTTTTCAAAACCACTCTGGGGTGACATTTATCCGCTTTTGCAAAGTTCAGGGGGTTATTTATCCGGTTTCGGAGTTGGGGGGGGATTTGGTCCATCAGGAGAGATTTCAGGGGGAGAAATATACTTTCTTCTAGGGTTCATGAATGAATTCAGTGACCGATACTGAGCTTCACCCAGTCGACGACGGCCTGCACGATGTAGGCCATCATGAAGAACTCGCCGTTCTCCTTGGGAAGCGCCACCTCGCCGGCCAAATTGATGCACTCTGCCGAGACGTGCCAACAGGCCGCCTCTAGCACCTCCGAAACGCCGCTATAGCGCCCCGCAGAGACCGACCGCGCCGCCCACTGCAGCCGCGGGACGGCGCCGACGTAGAGCTGCAGGCACGACCGCATGACCTTCTTGCCCTTGGCGTCCTTGGCGTGGGCGAGCGCAGACTCGATGCTGGCCTTGGCTACCGTGGCGTTGGTCACCGTCAGCCTGGTGGCGAGCACCGCGAGCTCCGGCAAGCCGCGTGCAGAGCGGCAGGAGTGGTCAATGCAGAGCGCGGACACGTACATGTCGGGCGTGACGTAGTGGTCGCCGAGGCTGTTGCAGAGGTCGTCCAGCGCGGAACGTGGCGCGGCGCGGGAGCTTGATCCGCCGTGAACATCAATGGCCGAGGAGAGGACGAGGACGAGGAGGAGAGCGCCGCCGAGAATCGAAGAGGATGTGCCCATGGCCATGGTGTTGGCGTATTGTCTCTCGGTCTCTCCCTCCCGCTGCCCTCCTTTGTCTCTTCTTGATAGTTCACCTTAACGGGGTGGTGTATCATATCACAAATAAAAGAAAATAAATTCAGCAGCTTCGATCGAATAATTTGAGATATGCTCCATAAATCCATAACTAGGAAGCCTATATCTCAAACATTGATATATGCAATCACTCTTCATAGGAAGCGAATCGCCGAAGATCTTAGGATTATATGCCGTATATCCAGCATAAATGAGTGTTTACAACTTTACATACACACACACACTACCATTTATATCACTTATTATTGGGAGCCCTTGTGCCTCATGTGCCTGATTTTTTTGTATGTATTAGTCACTTTTCTTTCACCCCGTCAGATTTCAATCTAACAACTGGTTTCATCTCTACGTATGTTTCAATCACGTTTTTCTCCCGTATGCTCATGTACGACGTGAATGCCTATGCTACTGTACGTGTCCATTTTGCCTATGCTACGACCCATTACAAATTAAAATCTTTGATCACAATGAGATGGTATAAACTATAAAATCTTCCAGCACTTAAACAAAATTTGTTGCAATTTAAAGTACTTCATCAAATTTCAATATGGCAGACATCTATCTATCTACTTATTATATTATTAAAACTAGCGGGATGACCCGGGCATTTGCGCGGCTAGACTTTTCTTCTTGGTGTGTTCTCTCTACCTATTCGCTTTCATACCAGCTGTTGCTACATTTTTATTTATGTAAAGATAAACATATGAATATATGATGCACTTGCCTTGACATGAAAGACTGAATGATTCAGGTTCTATTTTACTGACATGATAAACCATCTACTGTACTACTAATCTCTAGCTTTTACTGGTTCACTTTTCTCATTTGTCAATATTTATAGTTGCAACCAATATTCTTTAGGATTTTTCACTTAGAAAATCGAAGCATCGATGGGTTGAACCCATACCTTGTTATAAGTTCCATCTTTCGCCTCGTCACTGACCATATTGCACTTGTCTTTTTTTGTTTGTCTCAAGTCATACATTCATGGTCCACATATTCTCCTCTTAATGTAATTTCTATGTCTGTTTCTAGTATAAACCTATGTAATATATGAATGGTGTTGAAATTTGCTAAAATATTCTCTAATTGGCATATGTCAGCTTGTTACTTCTGATTTGTGCCCTTTCTTTTGCATTTAAGTGTAGTTCTCAGAAGAAAAAAAATGATACATTACATACTGACATGAAATGGTCCTTCCTTTTCTGGGTAAAACATTCTCGGTAATTCTCACACATCTTCAAGGAGGGTTGGAGGAGGACCTAAATCTATGCCACATCAACTCAAAAATCACATAAGGGCGGTGATTTATTCGCCATTCTACATTTAAGGGTGTAAATCAAACCAAAATTCAATTCAACGATCATCGAACTTCCCTAGGATATATTTCAGGTGTAGTTTTCCTTAAAAAATTGTTGAGCCAATTTTTTAGCATGTTCCAAAAGTGGGACTTGTTGTTTTAAAAAAAGTGTTCCAAAACCTAAACTGAAAATCAGGATAAAATCTTTTGTCAATAGTGGGACTTGTTGTTTAAAAAAATAGTGTTCGAAAGCTAAACTGAAAATCAGGATAAAATCTTTTGTCAAGAGTGGGACTTGTTGTTTCAAGGTGTTATTTGGAAACATAATAAAATCTTTTGTCAAGAGTGGGACTTGTTGTTTTTAAAAAAGTGTTCCAAAAGCTAAACTAAAAATCAGAAACAAAGACAAAGTAATTTGAAGAAGAGTGGGTTGTGAATAAAAAAAAAGGGTAAAAATGTGTCAAGAATGGGATTATGTAAACAAAATGTTCCGAAAAATAAACTAGAAATCTTGAAGAAAGAAAAGACATATTAAAAAAAGAGTGGAGTTGTTAAAAAAAGATTAATAAAACCGTGTCAAGAGTGTGGTTGTTATAAGAAACATTAAAAAACTGTGCCAAAGTGGGATTATTTAAGAAAAGAGTTCTGAAAACTAAATTGAAAACCGGCAAGAAAGAAAAAAACATTTTTTAAAAGTGAGGCTGCAATAAAAAGGATAAAAAATTGTGTCAAGGATGGGTTATTATAAAAAAAGAGATAAAAAACTATGTTAACAGTGGGATTATTAAAAAAAGGAGTTCTGGAAATCAAACTGACAACCGGAAAGAAAGAAAAGAAATATTAAAAAAAGATCACAATATCCAGCGACTGATTTGGTTCGCGACGGTGCTCAGGGCACTCTTACAGGCCCATATGTTAAGGACGCCGATATTCACCACACGTGTGGCACAATGGATACCGATCACACGACTCGTCCGGTCGTATCCAGTAGACAGCCCACACGATCCTGTGTGGGCGAACATTAAAACTGCTCACACGTTGGGGCGCAGCTACGACGGCTCACATGACCGTGTGTGGCAATTGCTTACCCCCACACCATGAGTAGGAACACGTGTGTAATTAACTTTAGTAGCCATGTGTAATTAATTATAGTTGACATGTCTAATTACTTTAGTTGCCATGTGTAACTAATTGGAGCTGCATGTGTGGTCAAATCATAGTTGTCATGTATGATCAATCATAGTTGCCGTGTGTGATTAACTAGTTGCCACATATGCACAACTGTAGTTGTCATCTATCACCGTGCGAGCGTCGTGTTGGCGAAGAGCAGTTTCGCCCACACGTTCGTGCGAGCGTCGTTTGTCCGTTCGGGCGAGGAGCACCCACATGTGTGGCACTAAATGATAATGCCCACAAGACGCTGGGTGCTTACGTGGCTCTCGGCCCAGATGACGACTGCTGCAATATTCGTACAAATGAATTGAACGGCATAACTGCGTTTGGGCTATGTCGATAAGTGCCACATATGTGGGCGTTATCATTTAGGTATGTTAATTCTGTAAGCTCTTGCTTATGTGACTCTTGACCCAGGTGGCAACAGGGATCGAACTTGCTACCTGTTCGTTCGAAGGGAAACATCCTAACCATTCAGCTATCCCAGTAGTTGTGTTACACTTGCTATCTCTTTCCTTTTATTTCTTTGTTAGTTCGTGGGTTTTTTCTGAAATTTTTTATTCAGTTTTTGTATCATCTTTTGAACTTTTTTTTCAATATAGATGATTTTTTTTCAAATTTGATAATTTTTTAAATTCAATGAACTTATTTCCAAAATTGATGAACTTTGTTTTCAAAGTTTTGAACTCAGTTCCAGATTAATAAACTTTTTTCAAATTTGATTAGCTTATTTTCAAAATCAATGAACTTTTTTCAAAATTGTTGAATTATTTTTTCAAATCAATGAACATTTGAAATTTTATGATTTTTTTCAAAATTAAACCGTCAATGTTTTACCAAGGAGACGAACTGAAGAAAAAAAATAAAAAAGAAACGAGCTTCTTTTAGAGAAAGGAAAGGAAACAAAAAACTAGCGGGCGAAGTGGTCGGGCGAGGTGGCGCTGACTAGGGGGAGCGCCTATACGGCGCAGCACGCGCCAGGGTGCGGACGCGCGCGCACCCCCCGCTGTACCTGTACCCGCGAGCGCATTTTGGGCCGGCCCATGAGCGGCAGCGGGAAGCCCCCGCGCGCCAATTTTTTTTCTCTTGTATCATTTTTTTCTCTTTAGTAAATAATACCGAGTTACTCGAAAAAGGTGAATAATTCCGAATTTCAAAAACTATTCAAAATTCAAAAAAATATGAATTTCAAAAAATTTCACCGAGCCCAAAAATGTCAGTGGATCCGAATAATGCCATCCTCTTCAGAGTAAAACTACCACCCACTTGATAATATAATTGCGTGCCAACAATAATGGAACTGCCATGCTCGCAATAACAAAATTGTCATCTTATTAATAATAAAACGGCCATCCCCTAATAATAAAAAATGCCATGTTATTAATGATAAAACTGCCACCCTATTAATCACAAAACTGTCATCTTCTTGATAATAAAAAATACCATGCTAATAATAATAATAAAGCCATGCTCTTAATAATTAAAATTTCATTCTCTTAATAATCAAAGTGCCATGTTAGTAATTATTAAATATTATATACTCTTTAGTAATATATATAACTGCCATGTGAGATGTACAAGAAACCATTCCAAAAAAATGCCATGAATAAGTGATAAAATTCCCCAAAAGCTTGCCATGGGGCATTACAAAACGACCTAGAAAATGCCATGCTACATATAATAAAAATGCACATGGTAAATTTAGAAAAAAAATCCTATAAAAATAGGGATGCGAATTCTTCCATAATGGAAAAAAATTCAAGATCTTTGGATTTTATTAAGATGAAAAATTAAATTAAAAAATATAGCTTCAAAAGAAATGTTCAAAATATCGTCCAATTCAACACTCCCTCAACTTCTCCTCCCCCTTGCTGGATCAAGAAGGAGGAGACGTCCCCGGGCTGTTCGTGTGTGGAACGCGGAGGCACGGTCCGTTCGGCGCTTGGATCGGATCTTTCGTGATTTGAATCGCCGCGAGTACGACTCCATCAACCGCGTTCTTGTAATGCTTGCGCTTAGCGATCTTCAATGGTATGAAGATGCACTCCCTCTCTCTCGTTGCTAGCATCTCCTAGATTGATCTGTGTGACACGTAGGATTTTTTTTGAATTATCACTACATTCCCCAACAGTTAGGTTAGCCGTTCCTTTGGGAATAGAGTCTCATAGACGTTGGAGATACATGAGTCACTTCCGTCGTCCACCACTAGAGATCATTGTTATTCTCAATGGACCTTTATGGTCTTATACTCAAATTCTTGTAACTGCTTGAAATTCTGTATCAAGGAAGTGTCCACCAGCAAACAGTAATCCTAGGGCTGGTGATGACACAAGGGTCATTTGCTGAGATTTTATGTCCCGGAAAACCGGCCATGACACCATGTGGGCCCAAGATGTCGGCGAGGTGGTTAGAGAAGCAACACGATGGCCGGAGCCGGAGAAGACACACCTCATGCGCGGAGGCGCGTGGGAGAGGCACAGGAGAGGGAGGGAGCGGCACACCCACACAGGGGAGAGGGGCAACAGCCCCGCGAGGGAGCGGCGGCGCGAGGCAGAGGCGTGAAGTTGACACCATGATTGTCGGATCGAACCATTTTTTTTCTCGTTCCTAGTACTATTTTGTGCATGTTCAATTGAATAAAAGGAACGGCAGCGAGGAGTTGTCCTGGGAAGGCGCCTTAATTATCGGGTCAAACTGGATGATTAAAAGGATAACAAGGAAGTGGGGCGTGACTGTCTCCTGCCCCTGTTCCTCTCGATAATCACGGGTGTGACAGCGTGTTCTTTCTATTTCTGTTCTCTTCTACCTGATGATGCGCGTGACATGAGTTTTCTTCTCTGTTCGACTGAATAAAAGAAACAAATCGAGGAGGGGCGCGGTCGCGCGGGAGAAGGATGCCAGGGCGTGGCCGTTGGACTCGCGGCGCACGCATCTCACCGGCAGAGAATGGTGCCGCCGCTTGCCGCGATGACGATGAACAGCCTGCAGCGTGCTTCGGTCCGCTCGGTTGGACCGGTCAAAGACCGGACCGGACTGGCCGAAATTTTGTATCCCGACTGGCCAATTTTTTGAGCGGGCCAGGACCGTCCGGTCCGGTGCTGAGCGGGCCGAAAAGCCCGCTTGCTCCGTCCAGCCTGAGCGTCAAATAAAGCACGTATTTGTTGTTGTTTTTGTCACTAAACACGTAGACGGGTCGGTCGTTCCGGTCGAGCAACCACCAACCACAGCCCAACGCAGTCTATCTATATTCACACAACAACAACGAAAAGGGACCAAGCAACGGTGACTTGATTGGCCGGCCACAAATACACCATTGCATAGTTGTTACAGTTTTGACAGCGGCTTTATCTTATTATTACCGAGGGGAAAAGCGGGTTATTCATCCATTGGTCAGCCGATAAAAAGCTGCACCCCTTCGACAACGGCCTCCGCGACGAAGGCCATCATGAAGAACTCAACGTTCTCCTTGGGAAGTGCCCCCTCGCCGGCCAAATTGGTGCACTTATCTGAGACGTACCTAGCAGCCAGTAGCACCTCCGGTACACCGCTATATCGCCCAGCAGCAGCCGACCGCGCCGCCCACTGCAGCCTTGGGATGGCGCCGGTGTAGAGCTGGAGGCACGACCGCATGGCCTTCCTGGCCTTGCCGTCCTTGGCGTGGGCGAGCGCATGCTCGATGCTCGCCTTGGCCACCGTGGCGTTGGACACTGTCAGCCTGGTGGCGATCACTGCGAGCCCCGGCAAGCCGCGCGTAGAGCGGCAGGAGGGGTCGATGCAGAGCGTGGACACGCAGAGGTTCGCCCCGACGTACGCAGGTCCGAGGTTGTTGCAGAGGTAGTCCAGCGGGGAACGTGGCGCGGCGCTGGAGCTTGGCCCGCCGTGAACATCAGTGGCCGAGGAGAGGACGAGGAGAAGGAAAGCGCCGCCGAGCATAGAAGAGGATGTGCCCACGGCCATGATGGTGGCGTATTGTCTCTCGATCTGTCTCACCCTCCCTCTCTCCCATTTGTCTCTTCTTATAAGTCTAATCTTAGTAGGCGGTGTATCATATCATAAATAAAAGAAAATAAATCCATCAGGTTCATCGAATCATTTGAGATATGCTTCATAAATCCATACGTAGGAAGCGTATATCTGAAACTGGACATATGCAATCATAGTACTTCATTGAAAGCGAATCACAAAAGATCTCAGGATTACACATCGTATTTTTAGCTTATTAAATGAGCGGTTTTGTTAAAATTAAGCTAGCTGAAAAATAAATCGGTCCCATTCATGCCCCTGACCGTCCGATTAAAATGCGAAGACTCGTGTGGGTTATATTTTTTTTTACGCGAGAGAGAGAGTCAAACAACAAGCGCAGCCCAAATTGTTTCATTTGTTGGCCGCCTTGACCCCGCTCGCAGCAGGCTCACAAACTCGCGAAGCACGCTTTATTCCTAGATACTGGCCGCCATGTTTGGTTAGATCAGCCCAATGATTCTATATTCGTCTGTAAACACTGTGACAGCCCAAATAACTTGCAACAACACTACCATCAGAGGTGACAAATATTACAATCAGGTTCATGAACCACCCAACGCAGACTGCAAAGTCTACAAGCATGAGAATGAGCCCAAGTTGTGCTTCCGTCTATCATCGCCCTTTTCTCATCAAAGTCGGGTAAACCTTATTTATAGTCGACGGTTGGGAAGTCATTGTGCTAAGACCCCAAAGAGCTGGCTCATCGTCGACAAAGAAAAAGAAGTAGACCATAAGGACCATACCTGCAAACTGACTAAGAACCACGAGGGCCGACCCATCCAGATGGATTCAGCAGAGATGACAGCTTGGCCAGATCCAAACATATTCCCTGGGGACCAATGCTTACATGTGATGAGGATATGACACCCGAACATATTAGCCAACAGACAGCGTGATGCTCCTCCGCCTCGGCGCCGTGCCGACCCTCGTCGTGTCTTCGCCGCGCGCTCACGATCACGTCTTCGCATCACAACCCCACTCTGTGGTCTCCGACACCATCATGTACGGCTCGTTTGACATCGGCTTCAAGCCATACGGTGAGTACTGGCGGGAAGCAAGGAAGCTCGTCACCACCCACATGCCGAGCGTTTTTAAGAAGGTGCAGTCGTCCCGCAGCGCCGCCGCGAGGAGGTACTGATTGTCAATTAGTATCTTGCGTTGGGTGTGGACGATGATCTCCCTTTGTGCGGTTGCATTGAGGATTTTTTGTCAAAGAAAAATATATGTAAGTTTTCACCCGAATTTCGTGGCACGCGCCTCTTGCGTCGGATGTTGACGAATGGCTCGGATCGGGTCAAAACAAGGGTCGATCCGTGAGACGTGGGAAACAACCAATAAAAATCACGGTGCACTTTGCTTGATCCGTGGGTAGGTGGACCCATCGATCCGTGGAGACGAGGGAGCGACCAATCACGAAGACTCGAACTGGATGCGCTGCCATCAATGAATCGATGGAGATGGATGCGCCGCCCCACCCTCTCCTCCTCCCTTCCTCTCTTCATGAATTGGTCACCGCCAGGACTTGAGATCCGCGAGGGAGGGAGATGGACCGTGGGATGAGGCAGGTCAATCGGCGGCTCCCAGATCCGTCCCCCACGGTGGCTCGCTCGCCGGTAGGGCTGGACGTACCGAGCGGGCTTTTCAGCCCGCTCATGGCTCGCTCGGGCTTGGCCCGCTCGGTCCTGGCCCGCTACAGAAAATGGCCGGTCCGGTCTGCCAAATACGGCCCGAAAAATTGCCGGTCCGGTCCGGTCTTTAACCGGTCCGACCGAGAGGACCGACGAAAAAATGTCAGCGCCGCCGCTGTTCCTCGTCATCGCGGCCACCGGCAGACTTCGGGTGAACCACCATGCCCCCAAGCTTCCCAACTCCTTCTTTGCTCTCCTCCCCATGCGCCATAGCTTCTCGCCGTCGCTCGTCGTCACTGCCGTGCGTGCACCGCGGACGATCTCGCGTTCTCGACCCTCGCCATGGCAGCCGTTTCAGCAGAGCACGCATGCACGCCATCAACTGGGGAAAAACTCGATCGGCCATGATTTTCGGATCGTGGGAGAAACGCTCTGCCGTGATTTTCGCGTCCAACAAATCAGGCAAGTATGTTTTGGAAGGTGCAAATCATGGGAGAAACGCTTTGACTATAATCACGCGCCATGATCCTACACAGTGGAGGTTAGACCGGGAGTTAGTTGGGTTAGTGGCCGCACCTACGTGTGTATTCAGTCCTGTTCGTGTGTTCCTTTCTGCACTTTTATTCAGTCGAACAAGAAATGGCAAGTACGAGAGAAACAGGGCCTGATACGAAAATCACGGCGCCATTTGGCATTTAACTTCACGTCAGGTTTGATCCGCAAATTATGGAGAGGCCCGCAGAGAGAAAATCATGGGCTCATGCACGTTCTACATTAGTTGCATGCAATGAAAATTAACTGCCAAGGAATGTTCATGGCTAACAGCATAACAGCCGCGATGCAGAGCGCACATCGCCCGCCTCGCCGCCGGCGCTCACGCATGTCGCCCACCTCGCCACAGCACCCGCACATGTCGCCCACCTCGCCGCTGCCTCTGTGCAATGCTTCTGTCACAACACCCATCTTTTGCCGATAATATGGTCACCGCCGCCTCGCCATGACCGCCATGGAAACAGGACCGCCGGTCCTCTCGGTCCGGCCCGGGCTTCACCACCGCCGGTCCGGTCCCTGAAAACAGGCCCGCCACGCTGCTCGGTCCGGTCCGGTCCGGACCGCCGGTGGCCGGTCCAAACGGCGGCTCGGACCGGGACCGGACCGGCTCGGACCGTGTCCACCCTGACTCGCCGGGACGACGACGCGACCTCGCCGACGACGCGGCCGTATTCAAGGCGGAGATGCCGTCGTCGAGGTACCTTGACGCGGCCGTCTCGTCCTCACCTCGCCGATCGAGTGGAGATGCCTGGCTGCTCCGTCTCGCCGTCGGCAAGGTAAGTTAGGTACCTACTCTCTCGCCTTCTTCTCCTCTTGGATCGATTTGGCTCGGCCTGAGTCCCTTCCTCGCGCACGCACAGGACAGGGTAGGCTCCATCCGTGCTTTGTCCACAACCACGCCATGGAGATGGAGGTCAGCAGCCTGCCGCCATGACCATGTTATGTTGGTTTCGATTTGGCCCGATGCGCCATGCACCACCTCCGGGTCCGACTGATTCTTCTGCCGCTGCTCCGACTCTTCAAGGTCTCTCTCTTTCTCTCCCTCCCTCTCATGCTCTGCTCTTGCTTTGGGTTGGGCGAATTAATTATGTTTGGTGTGAGATGAAAACTGCAACCTTTTTCAGAGAGGAGAGCCAAGGCCTCCAGTCGGTCTGTCCTGCGGCTGCGGGTGAGGATTAAGGACATCTTGTTGGGACTTGGAAGGGGGCGAAGTGAGACATGAACTACCCAACTAGCTAGGCTGGAGGTGGACTGAGAAGGGGAAGCAGAAAAAGAAAGGTTTGTTTCCCAATTGCCTCGTCTACAAGATTTGTTCTTTTCAGATTATCTGCTTCCCAATTGCTTCTTTTTCCTCTAAGCATCGAGAGCACCGTAGTCAGCTTCAACTACTACTCGTAGTATGTTGAACAGTAAACATAGAGATCTCCTGACATTGGTGCTACGAGTTGAATACGATTTGTTTAGGCTGGTCCCACCTTTCAGCCAAAGCACCTGGCTCAAGGCACACACAAAAGTTCAAGGTTTACTGACAAAAAACGAACCTGCTGCTCTCCTAAACTACAAGCCAAGTTTTCTCCCCCAGCGGTCTTCGCTTGTTGGAACTTCTGAACAAGTCTTGTAGAAAATTCAGAACCTTGAGATTCTGTGACTCTAGTCTAGTGTGAAATTCAGTAACATATTAGCATCTCAATTCTCAAGAAGGATTAGTTGATAATCCAGCAGTCAACTCATAGCAGTGTTGATTTACAGATTACTTAATTTTTTGGATTGTGTCGAAGAGAAGGAATTTCTTCAATTTCATCTGCGTATATATGCTTTCATTTCATTTTTATCGGCAGACCATCATGGTCTACTTTTGACTTGCATATTCAATAGAATTTTGTGGTATACAAAGAATAACACATCAGCAAACCTTTTCTCCTTACCGTTTTAACATGGTTTCTCTGCTAATCTATGTGCGCAGCTTGATCGATCCGGTGAAGCTTTGGAATCCTCGGCCCGCGTTTGGCTCTGTAACTGCTGGCAATTCCTCTAGTATAAGGTTTGCTATTTTCACACCCTTGCGATTGAAGTGTCTCGATTTAGTATTTCTATACTTAACAATTCCATTCTGATTTATGATACTGCTTTGTCTAGCATTGTAGCTTTATTTCTTCATGACCAGATTACCTTCTGTATGCAATATGCAACCAAACTATGTTGTATATCTTCAGTAGTAAATATCAAGGATCTATTTTGTCATCTTAAGTGTGTACTGAAGCTAGATATTTTCAGATCTCCAATTTTAGGCTTTTTCCATGGTTGAGATGAATTATGCAAAGCTATGTACATTTGAATGTCTCTTTGCAGCTACTCCCTCCGTCCCATAATATAAGAGCGTTTTTGACACTACACTAGTGTAAAAATGCTCTTATATTATGGGACGGAGGGAGTATTAGATATCAGCCACATTCCAGTATGGTTTCAGGATCTTGAGTAAAACATTTAGCTAGTAGATATTGAGCTATGCGATTTAAGTGTCTCTTTTCAGCATTTCTATACTCAACAATTTCATTCAGATTTATGATACTGCTTAGCTATATTTTTACATGACCAGACTACCTTCTGTATGCAATATCCAGCCAAACTATTATGTATATCTTCGGTAGTAAAAATAAAGGGTCTGTTCTGTGTCACCTAAGAGTGTACTGAAGCTAGATTATTCTCTGCTCAACAAGTGATCCCTGCTGGTTTCTTCGCAGAGCACTGATTGCGGCCTCGTTTCCATCTTGTGGGACTTGGAAGGGGGCCAAGCAGCCGGAGCGGGCAAAGTGAGACAAGAACTACTTCGGAGGTGGAGTGAGAAGGGAAAGCACGGAAACGAGGTTTGCTCCGTGTCTTTCTCTTCCAGATTTGTTGTTTCCGGATCATCTCTTCGAGATTTGCCAACTGTTTCTTCCAAGAATTCGAGGGCTCACTCATCCCACCGCAGTCAGCTTAAAGCTTTACAGTAGTAGTATGTTGAACAAGTAGTAGTACATTAAACAGAGATCTCCTGACATTGGTGGTCATAGTTTTATTAAATGTAAACATGATTTGTTTGGGCTAAGAACACCCTGCAGCCAAAGTACCTGGCTAAAGGCACGCACACAAAATTCCGGTTTAGTTATGAAGGAAGCTTCTGCGCTCCTAAACTGTAAGCAAAGTTTTCTCCGTGAACTAGGCTTATCTTCGGTTGATGAACTGCTGAACAAAGCTTGCCAGAACCTTGAGATTTTGTGACTCTAATACGAAATTTAGCAAATGAATCAACGGAACGGCCATGTAAGAGTCAATGCAGATGCTAGAGTTCTGCAACCAGTGTTCTCTGAATTCACAATAAAATATATGGGGTGTTTGTGGCTTGCTGCATGACAATAATGTTAGTACTTAGTACATTTGCCATCAATATTGCTTTCATTGCCTTATATTTTGCACGTGTATTAAATGAAGATAGTTCACGTGTACTAAATGAAGAGACTTCGTGGCCGGTGTGCTAAGTTGGAGAGGATGTCATTGTTAAGATAACAGCTACTCCCTCCATCCCATAATATAAGACGTTTTTGCAAGATGTTTTAGCTTGCAAAAACATCTTATATTGTGGGACGGAGGGAGTATTGCGGAAATATAGTTGTTTTGTTGATATGATGTTACTAATATCTCAATGCTTTAAAAGGAATAAATTAAAAATCCAGCAGTCAACTTATAGTTGTGTTGACTTACAGATTACTAAATTCATGGAATGTGTTGAACGGAAAGAATTTCGTCAACGTCATCTGCATATGTTTTCATTTTTATTGATAAACCATCATGATCTGGTTTTGACTGGCAGATTCAATAGAATTTTGTGGTATAATAACACGTCAACACAACAGTTTGATCCAGTGAAGCTGAGAAAACTTGAGCCAGCTTTTAAGAAGATTGGCTCTGCAACTGCTGGCAATTCCTCTAGTAAAAGTTTTGCTATTTTCATACCCCTTGCAAAATAGTTAACACATCCACATTCCAGTATGGTATCAAAATCTCGAATAAAACATTTAGCTAGTACATATTCAGCTATGATTGGAGTGTCCCTATTTTGTATTTCTGAACTTAACAACTTCATTCAGATTCGCGATATGCGATATGCAACTTCATTGTGGCCTAGCATTGTAGCTTTATTTTCACATGATCAGACTACCTTTCATATGCAATATGCAGCCAAATTATGTTGTATATCTTCAGTAGTAAAAACCAAGGATCTGTTCTGTGTCAACTTAAGAGTGTGCTGAAGCTAGATTATTTCAAAGCTTGAATTTTAGGCGTAGGTGAAGTGTCGTGTTGATCACCCTTTGTCAACACCCCAAGGGAAGGGTTTTATGTGACGTTAATAGATGATCATGCATGTATGGGTAACTTGGTGCACCCCTGCAGGGTTTACGACTACTTGAATATTCGTGTCCACAACTATGGACGACTTGGACATTGTGGCTTGATCACCATATATACCTAGTTTTCTGGTAAAAATAATGGGTATTCAACGGAATACCTTGGAATTGAGGTGGGCCCGCCCCTGCATATAAATTTGACCTCACATTTTGCTCAGTGTTTAGCCAGTTAGCCATACTGGAATCTAAGATGTGAATGACATAGCTCATGCCTTAATTTTTTCAAATTCGAGTCATAAGGTTCACTTGCGAACAAATAGACTAGAGTTATGGTCTTTCTTTTTTTGGTTTTGACTAGACAGTACCAGTGTGTTTTGCTGTCTTGCTGGATGTAATGAGAGAGAAAAACTGAACTTTTTTGGATGTCATGCATTAGATTGGTGTTTAAAATGATATACTTTCTCCTTTATTTATTGGGTGCTCTATTCAAATAAAAAATAAAAATACCTACTGTTTCTTGCATGTTGATGTTCTTAAATGGATAAGTCCATAGTGATGGAACCATTCCTTGCTGTTTCTTCCCAGAGCAGCCGCCGCTAAGGAAGGTCCCTCTTCTCCCCTCGTGGAGCAGAAGAGCGGGAACTTGCATCGGCAGGCACTCCAGCCTCCTCCCGATGAGCCGCGGGCACCAGACGAGGTATACCCTCCACCTCTTCCAGACGAGCTTATGTAAGAACAAAGCATATGCTGGCAATTCCTTAAATAGAGGTCTACTTGAGGGTACTAAAATCGTAGATACATGTGTTGTCTTGCATATAGTATTGTGGTGCTTTCCTTTTATTGTAAGATTTGGTCTGGGATGAAGTTACCCATTTGGACCAGCTTGATTCAGTTTTGTGTTTTATTTTAAACGGGTCTCTGATGGATCATTGTAGTGCTTCCTATTCTTACAGTGCATCATGTTTAGATAGCAATGAATTTGGGATAAGAAAAATAACATCATGTTTGGTCTCTGGTTGTGGTTTATTATTTAGATTTTAGGCATATATATTCTGTAGGTGTTTCTGAGATTCGTATAGTGCAGTTAATAGTTTACACTATAGTTCCTAGGCTGATTTTTCACTCATGGGAGCAGGTCAAACAACAATTAAACATGGGAGGGGTGCTTGGTTTGCTGTACGCACAACAACATTTTCGGGTTCAAGAAAACTTAATTTTAGCCCACCCTAATTTGTTTGGGACTAAAGGCTTTGTTGTTGTTGTTGTTGTGATGATGTATATGCTTGTTATATATAGTTGCACTGGTGTTGGTGTGTTCGGAAGAGGATTGGATGCATGAATGCCTGACATTGGATGGAAAATAGTTGATGCCTGACATTGAATGCCTGACAATGTGCTGCTCTCTTTCTAGTTGCCACTGTAGTCCTTGTGTTTTCAGATAAAAACAAGGATAAAATTGCTTTCTACCCCCTCCGTTCCTAAATATGTGATGTTTTGGTAGCTCATTAAACTACCAAAACGTCATATATATTTAGGAATGGAGGGAGTAGTACACACTAACTACTGTTAGTTATTTTCTCACCACCATGCCTTTCATCTCACTACTTGTTTAGGACAATATGATTAAGCATTTTATTTCATGACAAGCACCAATGTTAGTTTATATGAAACTGTTATGTTTTTGTCCAGAACCGTCCGCTGTGGAGGACAAACTGCGACGCGCTGCTTGGATGGATCCAGGATTGGCCGCTGACGAAGGATTTGCCGCCTCACAAAGGTTGATCTTGTGCCTGCCTAGGTTGAGGTTCGGTCATCTTCTCCACGCAGCTTGCATTCCACTCTGCTTTTTTGGATATAATGATAGATTTGTTTGTTTTTTGCTTTTAGAGTGGCGAACATTCGGGATAGAACCATCCGACCAAGCATTTTTATTTGTTTGCCTGCTCGTGATAATAGTCAAATATACAAACATAGAAGAGACAATAGGAGAGTATATGTGACTGGTCAAACACGCAATAGACTAATTCCTCTTTTTGTTGGTTGCGACGGTTTATACCAAACTTCCACAGATTCATGGCTATTGTTTCAAGCTTTTTTGTTCACTGTGAATCTGTGATAGCTGGGCCAACTTATGAGTTGTGTGATTTTCACAACCAACATGATTTAGTAAAAACATACAGAATATGAACATACATCCAGAAGCTTTAGGAGTGTATATTATGAAAAACATTCATGCATAAGAGGAACATAGGTGGTGCTAGCCGGCAAGCCCCGACTTTATTTTGGAATCACCAGGTAGTCTTGTCGCTAGGAATCTCCCTTTTGTTTCTTCGCATCGAGCAAGTTTAATATGATTAAGTGCATCCTCCCTGTATGCAACACACATTTACTCTGTTGAATACTTTCCCGAGTTCCCAAAACTGTTGAAACAAATCTTGAATCTAAATTAGCCTACACAAAAAGGAAGAGAGAAATGACTTCACAAAAAAAAGGAAGAGAGAAATGAATAGTGTGTGATTTATCTAACACAAAAAACTGTAGTTTTTGCACATGTCACGTGAGTCAAACTTTTTGATTAATTTGTGCTGGCCACATGCTATAATAACTTGCATGCACACATGGTGTATTTCCCACTGAAAATGTCTTTGTATACATGGTCATCCCAAGAAATGTCTATATGTTTGGCGTTGGGTAGTGGTTTTCTAAAGTTGGCCGGCACCAGTCCAAAGTTTGGCTGGTTGCTGTTACATGACCTTCTCAAGGGAGGAAAACCACCCTAAAAGTCACAGGCTTTGGGAGCGAAGGCCTGCACATCTTGGTCCAGGTTGAGTCCTTGATCCGCCCCCCTCCCTCTCTCTCTTACTCTGAGATGGTCCGGCAATCGAGCCGTTGATTAAATGTTTGGATCTGTTATTTAATTGTAAGTGTTGTGGTTTATCTATGTAGATTTTATGTATATATATCCTATAGGTGTTTCTGAGATTCGTATAGTGCAGTTAATAGTTTATACTAGAGTTCCTAGGCTGGCTTTTCCCTCGTGGGAGCAGGTCAAACAACACTTACACATGGGAGGGTGCTTGGTTTGCCATATGCACAGCAACATTTTCAAGTTCAAGTAAACTTAATTTTAGCCTACCCCATTTTTTTTGGGACTAAAGGCTTTGTTGTTGTTGTGATGATGTATGTGCCTGTTATATATAGTTGCACTGGTGTTGGTGTCTTCGGAAGAGGATTGGATGCGTGAATGCCTGACATTGGACGGAAAACGGTTGATGCATTTATATATATGTGCTGCTCTCTTTCTAGTTGCCACTATAGTCCTTGTGTATTCAGATTAAAAACAAGGATAAAAATTGTTTCCTACTCCCTCCATTCCTAAACATATGACATTTTGGTAGTAATGTCTAGGAATGGAGGGAGTAGTACACAGTAACTACTTTTAGTTATTTTCTCACCAATGTGCCTTTCATCTCACTACTTGTTTAGTACAATATAATCAATCATTTTATTTCATGACAAGCACCAATGTTAGTTCATATGAAACTATTATGTCTTTGTCCAGAACTATCCTCTGTGGAGGACGAGCTGCAGAGGCGGCGTGTTGCTTGGATGGATCTAGGATCGGCCGCTGAGGAAGGATTTGCCTCCTCACCACGGTTGATCTCGTGCCTGCCTAGGGTGAGGTTCGGCCATCTTCTTCTTCGCCCGGCACTAGCATGTTGGAGGCGGTGAAGACCAGCAGCGCAGCCGCCATACGACCATGTCCTAGTGCAGGCAGCCATCTCTGGCGAGCTCACGCCCTTGCACCACCAGAAGCACCACGTCAGCAACTGCAACATCTAGTTTGATGGCTGTGGTAAGACAACCACCCTTCCTTGCTTGCAGCGCTTTGATTTTCTTAGCTAGCTAGTTTGGTTTGTGTTAGGGCTTCTCCTATCACGTGGTTTAACTTCATAGTAGAATTGCTTGTAGTACTCAGTTCCTCCTGGTCTGTGTTGTGTGAATATGTTTTGTCATTTTTTCATTTCAAGCAAGCACTAGAAAGCTGGAAGGCACAACCTGTGAGCATGGAATTAGTCTCTAAAGTTGCTTAACTTGGCGATGACGCAGCTTGCATTCCACTCTGCTTTTGTTGGATATAATGTGAGATTTGTTTTTTTTTGCCTTTAGAGTAGCGAACATTCGAGATAGAACCATCCGACCGAGTATTTTTTTGTTTACCTTGCTCGTGATAATAGTCAAATATACGAATATAGAAGAGATAAGAGCAGAGTATATTTTTTCTTTTTTTTCGAAAGGGGGATCTCCCCGGCCTCTGCATCAGATTGATGCATACGGCCATCTTATTAACCAAAATAAAGGTTCCAACAAGGTCTCAAAGTCTCCAACTGGAAAAAGTGAAAAAAGGCTCACACAGAGCCAAAATGTAAAAATGGGGGAGAATTTCACTTCCCCGGCCTCTGCACCAACCAGGGATGCATACGGCAATTTTAGTATGAGTACCAAGATAAACATGGTCCTCAGAATTTTTTTAAATGAGTATCAAGATATTTCTTGATGAGAGGTTCCACCACACACCAAGCTTGATCCTCAATAAACGGGGGAAAACCCCTGTGCATCGCCTGTCAATTCTAGGAATTGAACTCGGGTCGCTAGGCTGCACAACCGCATGCCCAACCACTGAGCCAAGGCTCTCTTTGCAAGAGCAGAGTATATGTGACTGGTCAAACACGCAATAGACAGATTTCTCTTTTTGTTGGTTCTCTCGGTTTATACCAAACTTCTACAAATTCATGGCTACTGTTTCGAGCTTTTTGTTCACTGTGAATCTGTGATAGCTGGGCCAACTTGAGTTGTGCGATTTTCACAACCAACATGATTTAGTAATAACTTGCAGAAATATGAACATGCAACACAAAACTGTGACCGTCCGACGCCATTCTTTGTTCAACAAGAAGCTTTAAGAGTGAATATAATGAAAAACTTTCATGCATAAGAGGAACATAGGTGGTGCTAGCCGGTAAGCCCTGACTTTATTTTTGAATCACCAGGTAGTCTTGTCGAGCATTAGTGTCACATCTTTATGCTATGCATTGTCCCCCAGAAATGTTGTGGAGCTTCACGTCAATGGTCACATCTGCCTATCTGTAGCTTTCTCTTGAAGCACTGTGTTGGGCAATATATTCTTGAGGAAACTTAGAGCTAGACTGAGATGCCAAGTATTTGAGTTAAATTTGGCTAATTAGTATAGTTTAACACATTCTGTGGAGGCTGGATCCTCAGTCACAACTCGCAGTCTAAGATGTGTCTGGGTATAGGGAATAGAAATGCCACAACTTTAATAGGAAATTGCTATCCATGAAAACAACCCCCCCCCCCCCCCTACCGTGTTCTTTATTTATGTGCTTCTGATGGGAGTACAAAGCAAAAAAGTGTGTGCTAGGAATAGGAATGGAGACGAATAGGTCTGATATCATGTAAGGTAGTACAACTTGTTGAATTGACAACGGTTCCAACTCAACATTCCCTTACTAGCGCCGTTAGCATAATTCATTCCCTTACTAGGATTTTGTTTGCTGTAAGATAAAAACTCTCATGTATTGATCCGTGTTTAATTGTCTGCTCGTGCCATCTCCATTTTATGAATAGACAACGACCAATCTATTTTTCTTGCTATGGCCATGGCTGCATTTCGGTATCTTGGTACTTGTTGTTACACATGTACTTATGAATGAATAGTTCTTACTTTTGCGTATAAGCAACAAATGTCGCTAATCTCCCGAGCATATGATTCCAGAGCAGCCTGCCACCAGCGACCGACCTCCATTGGGACATGACTGCCAGCCGGCAGCACTTGAACCATACATGGCACACTGTCAGGATCTCCATGTCAGACTACATGGGTTGTGGTGAGTCCTTAGTCTGTCTGTGTGTCTGACTCTGTGTGCCCTTAGACGGTCTGGCCATCGAGCCGGGGCTGATTGTGTGGTGGTGGTCTTTCGGTCACCACAATCACAAGGCTGTGATTGTGTCCATGTTTCTTTATTGTTGATGAAACATGTCACAGTACTTATGCTTTGCGAGACCACGCATGTATGTGGCTGCTACTATTTTGTGCCGCCTATGCAAGATTATTTTGTTGTGCCTGGACGAAGATGCCTAATTTTTAACGAGTTAGATGTTGATCTGCTCATTTTATTTCTGTTGTACATATGTGTGATGGCTTCCTACTACATCTCAGCTTAATTTGGACGGAAATAGCACTGAGATGATGCTAGTCTCCATATTGTGTGCTATGTAGGACTGCACTATCGACAGTGTATTTTCTGGATGAAAAAAGTCATATTAAGAGCTCCTCTAATCTTTCCTGCATCTCCATCAAGTTTATGCCAAAGCTTGCATTTTTCATTTGTTATTTAGGAGAATATATTCAATTGTTTTTGATCGTTTTCGTTCTTGGGTACACAAGAGAACTAAAGAATTTTTTATTCGACTTGTTCCAGCAGCAGCATCATTTATCTAGTAATATCCACTATGTGAGCTGCTCCAATGTTAGCGCAGACAAAAGATTTGTCAGGAAATCACTTCTCTGATGTTTTCGTGAGATATGAGATATTGTTGCTTGACTACACATGATGTTTTCTTCTACATAGCCACACACTTAAGATTTATCTATGCTATTCTACTACAGTGTAGCGTAGTTTCTTCTCAACTGCAGTTCTTCTATCCTCACTCACTGGGATTCTCCCTTTTGTTGTTTCTTCGTATCGAGCAAATTTAATACGATTAAAATGTACCCTCCCTGTATGCAACACACATTTACTTTGTGAATACTTTCCCTCGTTCCCTAAATTGCTGAAACAAATCTTGAATCTAAATTAGCGTACACGAAAAGGAAGAGAGAAATGATTTCACAAAATAAAGGAAGAGAGAAATGAATAGTGTGTGATTTATCTAACACAAAAAAACTGTAGTTTTTGTACATGTCACGGCGAGTCAAACTTTTTGATTAATTTGTGCTTGCCACATTGTATAATGACTTGCATGCTCAGATGGTGTATTTCCCACTGAAAATGTCTTTGTATGCATGGTCATCCCAAGAAATGTCTATATGTTTGCCGTTGGGTAGTGGTTTTCTTAAGTTGGCCGGCACAAGTCCAAAGTTTGCCTGGTTGCTGCTACGTAAGAAAGAGTGATCAGGGTAACCACACATCAGTAGATTTGGATATCGTAACGCCTTTTAGTTTGTTCATTTCAACCAAGCACTGGAAAGCTGCCTGGCATGACCTATCAACATGGTAATAATCTGTAAAGCGACTTAACTTGGCGATGATGCAGTTTGCATTCCACTATGCTTTTGTTGGATATAATGTGAGATTTGTTAGTTTTTTGCTTTTAGAGCGGCGAACATCTGGGATAGAACCATATGGCCAAGCATTTTTATTTGTTTGCCTGCTGGTGATAATAGTCAAATGTACAGATATAGAAATGATCAGAGCAGAGTATATGTGGCTGGTCAAATACGCAGTAGACAGAATACAAAGTAGTTAGTATTTAGCAGAGTATACTAAACTTGTACAAATTCATGGTATTTTGTTCATTGTGAATCCGTGATAACTCGCCCAACTTGTGAGTTGTGCGCGTTTCAACGGTCACAACCGACATGATTTAGTAAAAACATACAGAATGTGTACTATATTCAATATGAATCTAGTCAAATTATTATCCTGCAATGGATATGGACCAGAAGTGTGGAAAGTAAATTTGGCACTTAGTTGCCACTATACAACACATATTTTCTATGTTAAATACTTTCCTGAGTTTCCAAAATTGTGGACGTATATCTTGAATGTAAGATAGCCTGCACAAAAAGGAAGATAGTAATAAACAGTGTGTGATTTATCTCACAAAAAAACTGCCGTTTTAACACATGTCACATGAGTCAATCTTCTTGATTATTTTGTGCCGGTCACATGTTATAATAATGACTTACATGCCCAAATTATAACTTACATGCACACATGGTATATTCCCCACTGAAAATGTCTTTGTATAAATGGTTATCCCAAGAAATGTTTATATGTTTGTAGTCTTTTGGCGATTGGTAGTCTTTATTTACTAATGTTTACTTGGGTAATTTGCTAAGGATCACAGGTTTTGCTCCATGTCGACAATTCTAGCTAGGCTGCTTGATGATGCCTAGTTGTGTTTTTGGGTTTGCTCCTGGAGTCACTATTATGGTCATGTTTATTGGGTATCATGGTTATCATTCGTTTATATGCCAGAAAATTCAGGAATTGCTACTGTTTTGGCATTGGCTTGCTAAATGAAGTTCAAGTTGACTGGAGAAGATAATATTGCTTCCACTTATGCTGAGTTCTTAGTCTGTAGTAAATAAAACGGTTGGTGATTGTTCAAAGACAATAGTTTATAGTTAATTTGACTGGAGAAGTGCAAGTTAAGCAAAAGAACAAATATAATAATCTTGGACATTTGCTTCAGGACTTGCTCCCTACTTTACAATAGTTGGCCTTGATTGAACATTTGCTCTTGTCTACTGTGGGACAGTTGTCCAGTGAGTTCATTTTGCATGGAAATGGCCTGTAAACTGGTACGTCCTCCGTCCCATAATGTAAGACATTTTTTGACTCTATAATAGTGTCATAAAACGTCTTGCATTATGGGACAGAGGGAGTAATTGATTTTTAAAAACTAATGGAAACTTGGAATTGCTACACTCTTTTATTGATATTATCTATAAACTATTGCCTTTGAACGTATGTGCAATTGTTTTCGTAAGCTTGGTGCATGAACTTTAGTAGTCTACATAGACCAAACTCTGCTTGTTGTACTAAATGTCTATACTAGTATCAGTCAGTTTGTGAGTAGCTAGTTTTTCTAAGTTTGGTGTTGATGCGTTGTCTTGTTGTTTTTGTATGGCTCAGATTACATGGCCGAGAAGCTCAGCCTCAACAATAGTGGAGCTCTACATCCTCATGTTTACAATTACAAGTAGTACAGAACCACCATGGCTGGGCTGCCGAGTAGTGTTTTTGCTGGGTGTGCCTTGGGCGACAATGGCGTGGAGATGATACTTTCCAATACGAGTTTGGTCAGCGAAACAGATCTGCCTCTGTCACCGCTCACTCCCCCCATAGCATCTGGTTGGCACTTCTTCCACTCCGCCATAGGTAAGCCACTTTGGTTCCTCTCCCCTGTTTTTAGTTAAGCTCTGCATGTCCACGGCCATCGATCAATGGTAGCAGTTTGTCATTGGTTGAGTTCTGCGACCACTGAAACTTCACACTGCATGCTGATTACCGCAATACATGGAACTGAGTTGATGCTCAGTATTTCACAATTGACACCTGAACCACTAATCATGGATAATTTATTTCTGTAGTTAATTGCTCTTTGTGATGAATTTGTTGTAGTGTTGTTTTGCATTCTAGATGGTTGCTCTCTTGGAAATGAGTGGTCCATGGTATTCATCTACCTTGAACCTTTCTCGCTTTTATATTTTTCCTGTTTTGGGTTGTGTCATATAGAGAGACCTGACATGTTGGTTTCTTTGAATATGACAGGACCTTCTAAAGGGAGGAAAACCACCCTGGAAGTCACAGGCTTTGGGAGGGAAGCCCTACACATCTTGGTTCAGGTGAGTCCTTGACCCCCCCACCCCACCCCTCTCTCTCTCTCTTGCTCTGAGATGTTCTCGCCATCAAGCCATTGATTTAGTGTTTGGATCTGTTATTTAATTGCATGTCTGGTAGTTTCAAACACAATGTTGTATGCTCTTCATAATTTCTGGTTTCCTAACTAAGCAATCCAAGCATTTATCTCTAATTTGTGATGGATGTGACCTCCACTTTCTAGTAAATTCGTGATGCCGACCAAACGAACTACGCTACTAATACTAGCTGAACAAGAAGGTCGGTTCGATGTTGTTTGCTTGTACGAATGAGTCCAAGCAGTTTGTGTTAATTTGTTTGAACTTGGCGGGTTGCGCCTTTATCACATTACAGGGTTTGAAATGGCTCCTCCACCTTTCTTGGGCTGATAAAGTGCAGGATTCTCCCATTACCTATATTCATGTTAGCTGACAATATATATATATATATATATATATATATATATATATATATATATATATATATATATATATATATATATATATACTCCCTCCGTCCCAAAATAAGTGTCTCAACTTTAGTGACACTGCCAAGCGTGAACACTTCGGTGTCTGTGACCATACACTAGCTAAATGGCCAAGCATCTTTGGTTCCCTCTCTCCTTTTTGCTTTTTAGCATAGCATGCCGTTGTTTTTGTTGTCCCCCTGGTAGTATAAGCCAACACTTGGGGTGTGAGATTGTCTAGTGCCTTTTTAGATTAGTCACCATAGAACATTTTGTTTGTGAAGTTGATGCTGCCAGTACTTGGATTACGTGAGGGTCTGTCGTTACTTAAGGCCAGCTTATGTACAAGGGTGTCTTTTTGTTTTGGGTTTTGAGCATAGCATGTTTTCATTTTTGTCATCTCCTTATGAAGTACCAGCCAACAGTTTTGTGTGAGATTGACTTCTAGCGTCTTTTTTTTATCACTGGCTATAGAACATTTAGTTTGTGAAAGCCTTTCGAGGGTTCCTGAGGGACCGATTCACTCTGCATAGATTGACTGAACTTGTCTGGTCACCGTTTCTTTAACTTGTTGCATGTGTATTTGAAGCTCTGACTTGGAAGTTTTGTTCATATGGTCGTCAGGTTACGTGCCATGGAATGGACGGATGATGATGAGCGACCACCAATGGATCTGGTCGAATGCACCTTGCCAGTCTAGCGAGTCCTTGGAAGTGGACGGTGGCCCTATTGGTTGAAGGCAGGGGGAAATCGCTCGACGTATTTCAGCAATCAACAGGGCACATTTAGGCCTGGTTGCCATTGGATGTACTGAGAGGGGTCTGTAGAGAGATCCCAATCTCATGGTCTAAGTGTCTATGCTGAATGTTGAGACATTCTGAGATACAAGAAGACCCTGCCGATCTAATCTTGAAGAATACAGATTGGCATTATTGTGTTTATTTTCACTTTTCTCTCTCATAGGCTCAGGTGTCTCGGAACTTTGTAAAATTGATGGGATGGTGGTATATGTTGGCCTTGTCCCAGGGATTGTATTGTGTGGCAGGGAGGGAGTTATTATTGTATTTTCGGTCAGTGTCAAGAGATTGGAATGAATGTGTGCGGTTCAAATGGTAGTAATTCTTCATGAATGATTCATTCAATAGTTATATGTACAATAATAACTTGTGCATGAAAACGTATCTAGTATGTTGATGTGGAAAACAATTGCTTTCTTGCTTTCAATTTTCCATTAGAAAAGGAAATTGGAGTGGTTGTGTTTGTATGCATTAGCATGTGAGCAAGCATTGGAGTGGCTGGCAGTTATTGTTGTCCCTGACAATCATGTCGAAACTGGAGGTTTGGATTTGGATTCCTCTCTTTTGGTGCGTATTACTATTTGCAACAAGATTATGTAGAAGATAATTGATTTGTGGTGCATTTTAATCATGTGATGATTACTAGTTTTGATTGAAGCTTGATGATGGTTCAACTTATCATGTTGTAATATTGCTGATGATCACTAGGTTGTTCTGATCATTCTTATTTCGAGCAGACAGCCTTGAATCAAATATGTGTAATGTTATATGCTACCATATCTGTCACAAGTAATAAAACATCTTATAATTAGAAACCGAGGAATGCAAAAGAGCAACCTGTTTTCTCTTCTTAGTTATCTTCTCTAATCTACGTAATAATATGTAAAATCTACTAGGGAAGATCAGTTTTTGTTTTGGGAATCAGACACTTTAAGTTTGTTAGGAGGAGAGAGAAAGGAGAGATCTCTGCAAGTTTGTTAGCAGGAGAGACAAAGTAGAGATCTCTGCTAGTTTGTTAGAGCATCTCCAGTCGCGCCCCCAACAGGCCCCCCAGGCGACTTTTTCGGCGCCGGCGCCAAAAAAACGGCCCAGTCGCGCCCCCAGGACGACGAAAAGCGCCGGTTCGGCCCTTTTTTCCGCCCGGCGGCCGCAGGCCAAACCCGGCGTGCTGGGGGGCGCTTGGCGGCTCCGGCGCAAGGGAAAAGCGTGGCTAGCCCACGCCGTCAGGTGAAAAGTCAAGATTTTCTTCCCCGACTCGCCGCCCACCCCCCGCGCTCTCGGCCGCCACTAGGTATATCCCGGCGCCGCCCCGCCGCCCTTCACCGGTAGATAGCCATTCCCCGCCGGAAAAATAGCAGAGGTTCGCCGCGGCAGCCCCTCCGACACCAGCTGGGCGTTTCCGGCCGCGGAGGGGCAGTTTAGCGGCGGGTGCACGCCCACCGCGCGCAAGGTGTTCGGCGATTTGCCTGCCTCGGCGATGGACTCGGATGACGATGAAGTGCTCGCCGCGCTGCTGGAGGAGGAAGCCGAGGCCGACGTCCGGGAAGAAGAGCATCTCATGGTGCTCGCCGCCCTCGCCCAGCTGCTGGCGAGCAATGAAAAGCCGCGGCGAGGTGGCTCGGCGCCGGGGCGGGTGAAAGCAAAGAACCGGCATCGTCTCGAAGGCTACTGCATGCTCTACTCCGACTACTTCGTCGATGCTCCACTTCACGGCGACAGAACATTTCGGCGCCGTTATCGGATGAGCAGAAAGCTTTTCCTCAGGATTGTGAATTCCATCCGGGAGTTCGACAACTACTTCAAATGCAAGATGGATTGCACCGACAAACTTGGATTCACCTCCATCCAGAAATGCACGACAGCGATGAGGATGCTTGCATACGGAGCTCCCGGTGACTCACAGGACGACTATGGGCGCATGGCCGAGTCCACCAGCATAGAGTGTTTCTACAAGTTCTGTCGGGCAGTGGTGGCAGTGTTTGGACCGCAATACTTGAGAACACCCAATGCGGAAGACACTGCTCGGATCCTAGCACAGAATGCAGCAAGAGGATTTCCTGGGATGCTTGGAAGCATCGACTGCATGCATTGGAAATGGAAGAATTGCCCATTTGCTTGGCAGGGGATGTACAAAGGCGCCAAAGGCGGTTGCAGTGTGGTACTTGAGGCGGTGGCCACACAGGACCTCTGGATTTGGCACTCCTTCTTTGGTATGCCAGGAACTCACAATGACATCAACGTGCTGCAGTGCTCTCCTGTCTTTGCCAAGCTTGTTGAAGGTCATTCTCCTCCGGTGAACTTCGAGATCAATGGGCGGCACTACAACAAGGGGTACTATCTAGCTGATGGCATCTATCCGAGATGGTCGACATTTGTGAAGACCATCAAAACCCTGTGCCTGGAGGCAAGAACGCCTGGTTTGCGAAGATTCAGGAGGCTTGCAGGAAGGATGTCGAGCGGGCATTTGGTGTGCTCCAATCTCGATTTGCTGTTGTTCGGTACCCCGCTCAGACCTGGTCGAAAGATCAAATGTGGGAGATCATGACCTGCTGTGTCATCTTGCACAACATGATCATTGAGAGCGAGCAGGAAGAGCCAGTGTTTGACACTGAACCATACCACAGGCAGGGTCCTCTTGCCCAAGTTGATCACCAGCTACCGGCAACCTGGACTGCCTACCTCAGTATGCGTCAGGAGATCCAAGACCCACAGGTGCATCATCAACTGCAGCAAGATCTGATAGAGCACCTATGGAGGCTCAAGGGCGACACCGGGCGCGACGTGTGATGAAATATGAGTTTTTATTTGTTGAACTATATAATTTGTATTGAACTATTTTGTTGAAGTATTTGAATTTTCTGTGATGAAATATGTGATAAAAAATATTTATGTTGATAATTGAACGCCAAGCCACGGCGAACCACACCGAATATAGGCCTATTCTCGCCCTTATGGGCCTTTTTCGCCGAAATGAGGCTTCAAAAGTGGGCCAAAATCGGCGACTGGGGGCGACGACTGGGCGCAAAACCGCCCCCAGCGCCGAACGAATCGCCGGCTCGCCCCAGGGGGCGATTTTTATGCGTCCTGGGAGGGGCCAACGGCTGGAGATGCTCTTAGGAGGAGAGACAAAGTAAAGATCTGAGTGACGTGATCCTTGGATTCACATTACATATGAAAAAAAACTGAAAACTGTCAACGGATTTGCAGTTAATCCTCTAGCTTATCCCTCCTCCTCGGAATCAGGCAATCCCCATTTAATTGCTACCTGTAAATATATCGCCCCTTCTCCTCCCTTCATTTGTTCCATCCATTGGTTGGCATCCATCAAAGGTCTGTCTTATGCCACCTCACCGATCCGCGGCCTCCTGGTTCTTCCAAGGCCATCGCTATATATACTAGAAACAGTGATACATCCGTGAGCAGGATGCGCGTGCGACTTATGACTTGGGACCTTGGGCGCGACGGGCGTGAGGGACTATTAAGCTGGCAACGGGCAGCAGAAGCCCGACATTGACGACGCAGATGAGGAGCCCCGCCGCTAGGGAGGCGTGGATGAAAGAAGGAGGATTGAGGCCTCCGACGCCCCTCCGGTCCTGCATGCTGGCGTGGTGAGTAACGAGGAGGAGGAGGAGGAGGAGGCATTTGTTTGCGCTCTGGCAGTGCGGAGGCACTGGCCGGCCGGAGATGAAGGGCTCGGTTGGCGGGGGCCGTGTATATTGGCTCCCAGTCCCGGCGGCGGCGGCGAGCACGTACAGTAGTATATACGATCAATCAACCCAAACCAAAGTTATTCAACCGATTCCAACTAATTAATCACGAGCTCCATTAGCAATCTCCGGTTTAGCGCGCTATAGTGCCATTTAGCGCACTAGTCAGGCTCCGCTAAGTTACAATATCCCGCTATTCAGGGAATAGTCTGGTACTTCGAAGTAGAAAGCCGTGTTTAATTCTAACACTCACTAGTAGAAAAAAGGCCTTTAGTCCTGGTTCGTAAAGGCCTTTAGTCCCGGCTGTGCAACCGGGACTAAATATGCACGACTAAAGACCCCCCATCTTTAGTCGCGCCTCTTACGAACCGCGACTAAAGGCTTTAGTCCCGGTTCTCGTGGCTAACCGGGACTAAAGGCCTCCTCTGCAGGTTTAAACCTGGTTTTTTTCGAATTTTTTTTATTTTTTTTATTTTCAAATTTATGAATTATTTTAACCTCTAATCTCTAATCACCACCCCTCATCACTGCTCAATTTATCCTCTAATCTCTAATCACCCCTCATCATTCCAAATCATCTAACTTCCCGGACGGTCACCCATCCTCTCACTACTCCAGCCTGAGCACGCTTAACTTCCGGGTTCTATTCTCCCTCGTTTCCAAGTCTGCACTTGTTTTCCTGACAATAGTAGGATGTCAATTCTATTAACCCTCAGGAATTTAGCTTGAGCATGAAGTGACACATTTCACTGTTTGAGTTTGAAACTATTGTTTTAAAAAACAATAATTATTTAGTAACACTAGTATTTCTGGAATAATTAGTTTGACCACTGTTTGACCAGATTTGACCAAAATTTTAAAAAAACTGAAATAATTATTTAGTAACACTAATATTCTAGAATAATTAGTTTGACCATTGTTTGACCACAGTTTGACCATAATTTGAAAATTTTTGAATTTTTTTGCCTCTCCAGATCTTAAAAGCCCCGTATCTTTTTTTTTGTTAGGTTTTTGAGGATTTTGAAAATGTTTAACGGGGTTCCCCAGTTAAATTCGGATGTAACTTTTCGAGTAGATGATTTTTCATATAAAAAACTTTTTCATCCGAGTTCGTATGCAAAAGTTATGCCCATTTTAAGAAATTCCAGAGAGATTTTGCAAATAAAGTCGAAATTCATATTTGTTAATTTTCCCAACAACTAGACCACATATCACATGAGAAACTTATTTTATTTTATTTTATTTTATTGACATTTTCATCATTTTCTTTTGGTTTTTCTAAAACTGAAAAGGCGGTCCAGGGGGGGGAGGAGTTTGATGGGCCCTTTAGTACCGGTTGGTCTGGCCAACCGCGACTAAAGGACTAACCTTTAGTCCCGGTTGGTCTGGCCAACCGCGACTAAAGGCCTTCGGGCCAGCCTGAGGACCTTTAGTTCCGGTTGGCCAGGCCAACCGGGACTAAAGCCCCTCCCGTCCGCCAGCTGTCGACCGAGCGTGCTGGGCCCAGATAGTTGGTCGCGGGTCTCCTCCCGAACCGCGACTAAAGACCCCTTTAGTCGCGGTTCGATTATTTTGGGGACTAATGGGGGCGTATGGAAGCCTCTTTTTCTACTAGTGACTCATCTTGACGAGTCACTCTCAAAGCATACAAATGCTGACTCGTGACGTGACAAAACGTTATACCGACTGCTTGAGATGATCTCGTCTTGGAGACTAAACATGGACAAACGATTGTGGTGGTAAATTGATGTTTGATGAGAGCAAGCTAGAGACAACGGAACGCTAGTAGGAGTAGATATCATGGTTTCAATTGCTCTTTCCTCTATTGTGTACTTTTTTCTGTGCATTACTGGTTCACTGCATCAGAGGACAGTATGAAAGCAGCAGCGCAGAATGGTCTCCCGCCTAGGCTAGGCTACCTGTGACTCAAACGGATCTACATTTACATATAGGATCACTTTTATCGTTACCGTCTGTCGTACAAAAGGTTAATTTGATTTTCTCAAGGGAGAAGTGTACTTTTAGTCCCTTAACATTCAAACTGGACAAGTTGCACCTCGGTCTCTTGAAACCGGACAAGTTCAGTCATTTGTCTCGGCTGTTCCGGTTACTTCTACCCCACAAATTTAGATCAATCCTATCTAATAAAGCTTTTTGGTTTTGGGAATAATCTCACCACATAAGAGCATCTCTAGCCCCTCAAACGACCCCTCAAACCTTAACTCATTATATTTTGAAGAGTTAAATAAAAATAGTTCCTAGCCAAACTCTTAACTTAACTCCCTAAAACATTTTTCACACTAATGTATTTCAAAACTACTCGATTGAAAGAAAAATTTAAACAATGATAGGACAATTCAGTATATTGTACAACATCAACTTAAACTACTCGACTCGAACTTAAACTAAATAAAACTAATCTTCTTCGGCCAGGATTTTCTCCCAATCCGCGTCACCCTATGCCGGAGCCTCCGGAGTTGGAGTCATAGAAAAAAGATCGATCACTACCGTTCCATCCTCATCACCGAGCCCCCACCGGACTGTCTAGCCTCATCGGTGATATTCTTGTAGAGCTCGCAGACCCGGGGCTCCTCAATGACGAGCTCTAGATGATTTTCTTGGAGATCGGCCATATATGCCTCATTGGTGTGTGCGGCCTTGATCTACTCAAAGGCCTCCTGATTCTCCCGCACCTCCCGGAGGGAGACTACTCGGGGATCGACGAAGGCGAATTACGAGACAATGCCACTGCTGAGTGGAAACTTTGTCTTCTTCTGGCTGCTGTGGAGGCGGACTGCCGCCACATCATAAGCTCGAGCCACCTACTTTTCCGACTAGAGCAAACTGATCCAGTGCCGCTTCCCCATGTCCCAATCGTTAATCTATGATACCCATGTCCCCCACCGGGGCACGACGTGGTACTTCTTCTCCTTTAGTTGCAGTGGCAGGTTAGACATGGATCTCGAGCTTTGTACGTCGATGTGTGCTCGGGGTGGCTCCACGGGCCTGTTCCAGACACAGCGCCGATCCGGCGGTGGCGACCCCTACTTGTCAGATCCGACCATTTGGGGCGACCGGGGGCGGTGGCGATTGATTGGAAGAGGGTTGGAGGGAGTCGGGGTCTGCGGCTCGGTGACGGTGCCAAAGAGGGCTATGGGGTGGCTTTGGGCAGCACCGGCGTTGCTGCGCTGCGAGCGCGAGGAGGGGCAGCATGGGGGAAATAGCCAACATTATCCCGAGACTTGGTTGCGCCACTCAAGTATAAGCATCGTCACCCTACGCACTGCTTAAATTTTTTCAGGAGTTACACTGAATAAAGATTCGGCTTGGTCTGGTTTAACTTTGAAAATTTTAAGGACTTGTACGTTTTTCAGGGATCGTTAGAGACACTCAAACTATACTTCAGTAGTTACTTCAGTCACGCAAACCTCCATACAAAAGGGCGTATTTGGTATGAAATTGCTACGGATTACAACTTAAGGTTTCGACGATGAATAAACCTTGAATACAGTTGTGCATTTGTTATTTCTAAACCAAAGGCATCTATCCCCGCTTCATAAATAAAGCAATCATCCATAACAATGTTCTAAATGCACACCACAAACACTGGGAGATCCTGCAGGCAACCCTATCCTAAGCCAGCCGCCGCCTCCACCCCTCTTCATACTTTTATTTTTCAGAAATTCTTCTTGTGTATTAATAAGATATAATAGTGGTACAACAGTTACACATACGTAAAACAATATATAACAAGGTCGACGGACTACCTAGTGAATACAAGAACTGTAACGAGCCGAAGGTGCACTGTCATCATCACCCCTCTCCCACCGGGGCCAGGTGTAGTTGGCAGTCACAAAGTCGTCATTCTAAGACCCCAAACATCAAGCATACTAGAGCAACACCCGTCACTGATGAAGAAAAACATAGATTAGACGGATTATATATACAAACGCACCAACAACCACGAGCTTCAGATAAATGCAGACGGATCTACTGGAGACTAACACCTTCCAAATCTAGACAGATCCGCAAAAGACCAAAGATGACTAGACCCAAGCAGACCCGTAGGAGAAACAGCTCCACGTGCCCTCCGCCGGCGTTAGATGCACCGCCAAAATGGGGATATGGCGGGGAGGACATCATTATGACTCTAGTATGTCATCTCCTTGATGAGGACGTCGAGTGACCTAGCACTACATCCATGGCCAAAGCACCGATGACTCTATAACCCTAACTACGGGGAAGAATCCGAAACTACTACTACCACCAGATCTGTGGAACCCGACCTCCCCCCCCCCCCCCCCCCCCCCCCCCCCCCCCCAAACACCCAACGTCCGTGAGTATTTGGAAGAGAGGGGAAGCAGATGATGGGATGCTAGGAGGTGGAGAGGGCGAGTCAGTTGGCTGCTAGGGTTCTGTTTTTTTGGCAAACGAACGGCAGTAGCTATGATCCCTATCTCCCTCCCCATATTGTGGTAGTTGTATACACAAAAAAATGAGAAATGATATTCTACCATGCATAGGTATCTCATGCATGTATCCACCGCTCATCATTGTTTTGAGATTCGTGTTGTGTATTTTTAGTTTGTAATAAGATTTGTTTTGTTTCATAATGTTACACAATTTACAGCGGGTCCTTTTTGTCTTGTCAAAGTGAATCATAATGTTCTATTCTGTACCATAAACAAGTGCACCCTTATTTGTTGGTGCACAATGAGACATTATGATACACTTTGCAATAAGAAAACAAAACCCAGCAAATTTTGTCAAAACTCAAAAGATCACTTGGGACAAAAATGGTCCTATCAAGTTGATCAAATTAAACACCGTGTTTGAGTTGTCTTGCTCACATGCACGCATATACTAGTATGAGTCGCCCACACAGATTCCAACTAATGAATCCTCCCAACCCAATCACGAGCATGCGACGCTGGAGGAGAAGGGCGCGAAGCTGAAATATTACTAGTATGATGATTACGTGATTTAGCATTGTGGAGATCTTTCCGTGCCGTGTATGGCCCAAACCTCCAGAGACGTACGTGGCGTGGAGGTTGGACGTCTACTTCTCCGGCGTGATTGAATTCCACGATCGGTGGGAGGAGAAGGCTGTTATGGCCTATTCATCGGTAGCTACGAGGACAAGGACAACCTGCTGCACGATTGAACCAGTGACAACGTTAACACACGTATTCTAATTGAATACGAAGAGCTCATCCATTTGGAAGACTAGACCTGATTTGGAGACACAAGGCTCCAAGTTCAGTGCACCGGAGATATGTGTCGATGTATGCATATGCTTTTTCGCCTTCTACCCGGCCTGGCTGCTTGTAAAGAAACAGAGCTTGTGATGCAAAACCTGATAGAGCAACTGCGCTCAGCATGGCAAACCTCGTGTAGGAGCTCATGCTAGAGACTCCACCGCGGGCATGGTTTCTGTTCCTGCTCCCCCCCCCCCCCCCCCCCCCCCTCCTCTTGTCTCTGCATCACTGGTTCACCAGAAAGACAGGATCTACAGGGCAGCGCCTCCCGCCTTCGCCGCCGGCGCTTCCTGGCCAGGCTCCGAAGGGAGACGTGTGGGAGGGCGCCGCCGAGGAGGTCCTGCGCACGAAGGACCACGTCCTGGCGTCACGGCCCCCTTCCGTCGTCCCCGACATCATCATGTACGGCTCGTCTGACATCGCCTTCGCGCCGTACGGCGAGTACTGGCGGCAGGCGAGGAAGCTCGTCACCACACACATGCTGAGCGTTTAGAAGGTGCAGTCTTTCCGCAGCGCCGCCATGAAGGAGGTACTGATTTCTAATGATCTTGCAATTTTAGCCGCTCCGAAAGACTTTTCTTTCAATGACGTTGCAATCATTATTGTCACACTTACCTGGACGACACTACTACATCAGACAAGAAACAAAGGAAAACAATGACTTCCATGTCTCTCGTAAAAAAAGGACTTCCATGTGTTCATTGTCTCTTGCAAAAGGAAAAATGACTTCAATGTTTCCCTCTGATAATTAACAGTTACATATATGACTGTTAGCTTCTCATAATTTAAGATGCATGCTATCATCTCATAGGTCAGCATGGCAATGGCCAAGATCAACGAGGCAGCCACAGCCGGTAGTACAGTTGACATGAGCGAGCTGCTCAACTCATTCTCGAATGACATGGCATGCCGTATCGTGTCAGGCAAGTTCTTCCTGAAAGATGGGCGGAGCAAGTTGTTCCGGGAACTCATCAGGCTTCTGGGCGGGTTCAACTTGGAGGAGTACTTCCCAGCATTGGGTAGGGTAGGAGTGCTTAAGAGGGTGGTTTGTACCAAGGCCGAAAGAGTGAGGAACAGATGGGCCGATCTGCTGGACAAGGTGATCGATGATCGTGTGAGCAAGCGCAAATCAGCATCTGATCACAAGGATGGTGATTTCGTAGATATTCTATTGTCTGTTCAGCAGGAGTATAATCTCACAAGAGAGCACATGAAAGCTCTCCTCATAGTAAGTTCAGATAATACCTTCCAAATTATATACCTCCCTTGATTTGTATGTCTTTCGGTATCCCGTAACTAATTGTTATCCACAGGATGTATTTTTCGGTGCAACAGACACGTCTGCTAACGTCCTCGAATTCACCTTGGCTGAGCTCATGAGGAGGCCACACTTCATGGGAAAGCTACAAGATGAAGTGAGGAGTATCGTACCCGGGGACAAGAAATTGTGAGCGAAACTGAATTGAACAACATGGTGTACCTGAGAGCAGTAATAAAAGAGTCTCTCAGGCTGTATCCTATTGCACCTCTCCTTGCTCCGCACCTTGCATGGCTGACTGTACCATCGACGGATACATGGTTCCTGCAGGGACGCGTGTCGTCGTCAATGCATGGGCCATTGGGAGGGATTCCAGCTCCTGGGAGGATGCTGAAGAGTTCATACCTGAAAGATTTACAGATGAAGGCAATGCTAGGAATGCCAACTTTAAGGGGAACGATTTTCAGTTCTTACCATTCGGGGCAGGACGAAGGATATGCCCTGGTATAAACCTCGGAATCGCCAATGTTGAGCTTATGTTGGCAAACATCATGAACCATTTTGAGTGGGAACTTCCGATTGGGGTTGAGAGAAAAGATATCGATATGACAGAGGTGTTTGGGATAAGCATTCGTAGGAAGGAGAAACTATTGTTGATTCCAAAGTCACACATGTAAAATCGAGCTAAGCTAAATACTTTGTGTTATCAGTATAACGGTTTTCTTGGGAAGAAGGTGATACCAGGGAAAATGGTGCCAATAAATAATGGCCAATTCTTCCTTGTATAGCTACAAACATTGTTGTTTAGAACGTTGAAAATCGTCAATGCACATGTTTGACCACTACTTTTATCATTACATAAATATGAAATAAAAGAGAAAAAACGTAATGTCGAAGTACTTTTAAAGTAAACTAGCATGGTTGCCAGCACAAATGCACGTGAACATGCTAGTCGTCTATTACTTTTGTGATTCACATTTCTTATTGTTATCTTATACAATATAACATCCATTGGGACAATATGAACTGAAAACTCACATGCTTAGTAGACCGTAAAACTCATATCTGTAAGTTCTGCCACAAGAACTATAAATCATATCAATACCAGGGACAACGAATCTCTAAACTTGTAAACAGCTCTGGAAAAAAATTCAGCACATATATCGTACACGCGTCTACCATGACACATATTTTCAGATTTAAAGTTGATTCACGGCTCGGGAAACAACGAAACCTAGAAGGAGCCCGCCGCGGATGTGGGTGCCGCCATCACGGCTTTGACTTGGCCAACTGGCGGGTATAATCGGTTACATGAATTAGGGCATTTCCAACCGATCCCTTATAACCGGTTAAAAAAGTAAAAATGTGATTTTACTCCTCTAACTGGCACCTAGCCGATCCCCAACCTGCCATAGGGGAGTATAATTTTTATTCCGTCTCTAAATTTCTCCATATATTTACTCTGTCTTGAGGTGGCCCAGTATAGTTTCTCTTCAGGCAAAGACCTCCTCGTGTCGGCTGGCGACTCGCATGAAGCTCTCATGGCCTCGCTGGCGACCCCTACCCATACTACTACTGGTACGGTCGCTAAATGCTCCTACTGCTGCCCGCCGCCGCCGGTGTATGTTGTTGCTGCTGCTGCTCGTTGCCGTTGGTGTGTGCTCCTGCTGTTGCTACTCCTCCCTGATGCATGCTGCTCGCCGCTGCTCCTCCTTGTTGCGTGCTGCTACTACTGCTGCTTGTTGCTGCTCCACCGTCTGTGCGTGCTGCTACTGTGCGCTGCTGCTCCGCCGCCGGTGCGTGCTGCTGCTGCTTGCAGCCGCCGGTGCATGCTGCTGCTCCTCCCAGTTGCGTGCCTCTGCTGCTGCTCGCCGCCAGCGTGGTAACCATGGTTGCCACTTGCTGTGGAGGTGCATAGCAAGTGTTTGACGAAATGCATGAGCCAAATTTAAGTTTACTCCATTATATATAAGGGATCGGCTCGGTCCGGCCGAAACTTAGTGGAGTAAATGTACTCCACTAAGGTTTACTCCTCTATTTTAAGGGATTGGTAAGAAATGTCCTTAAATCAGTCAGAAAATTGCTAATTTAGCCAACAACCACCACTGCCTCTCTGTGTCTGCACGCAAGATCTTGGACACCGTTGACAGTATGAGGGCATCATCGGGCTAAGATATAGTGGAGGGGTGGGGGAGAAGGAAGGCTACAATGAGCCCCGACGGCCGTATGAGCAGAAGGAGGTACGCTCATCAGGATTTTTTTTGAAAGGAGGGAAGCCCCCGGCCTCTGCATCAGTCGATGCATGCAGCCAGGTACGCTCGTTAGGATGGCCATCAGAAGTCGCCTCTCTAGACTCCTTTTGTTCTCTCTATCTGTCCCATTATGCAATGATTGAAAACAAGATCATTTTTAACAAAAAAAAAAATTAGAAACATGACACAAATCTTAGAGCAACAACCGATGATGTATATATGGGTGGATGGTGTACCCTGTTATCCATGTACGGTAGAAAAATCACAGTCATAGGAAATGTAGCGCATGAGTTAGCTACCTAGCTTGGATAGAATATCTCCTCCTAATACTTGGCTATATTCGGCCCGGTGGCTGTAATTCCTATGCTTGTAAAGGATGCAACCAACCATTCTGATTAAATGAACAAAGAAGGTTTGAAGTGTCAAAAAAAAAAGAAAAAACCGACGATGAATATATGTGTGGACGGTGTATCTCTGTGTATCCATGTGCGGTAGAAAAATCACTCCCGGACAAAAATCGAGCCTATCAAAACACACCGTGTTCCACTTGTCTTCCTCACATGCATGCACGGTCCTTCTACGGTGAGTGCCGTGGATGGTCAAAACTTGGAGTGCCGTGGGGCCGCCTGATTAAACGTGGACACTACTACATCACGCGCCAGCGCCAATATTGCTCCAAGTTCAGTGCACCACAGATATTACGTGCTCACCGAAGCTGTCCTGCTTTTCCTGCGTGAGTGAATTCCACGACTGGCTAGACGAGTGAGTGGCAGCGTACGTTAACAAACGTATACTGATTGAGTACGAAGCTAGAGCTTATCCATCTGGAAGACTAGACTTGCCTCGGAGTCTTGACACACCAGCACCAATATATCGCTGCAGGTTCATTGCACCAAAGATATTAGTACTAACTACTCCCTCCGTCCCATAACGTAGGATGTATTACTTTGGTCAATAATATATATTTTTGTGATTTAAAAATTATACCATTGAAAAGTTCATCCGAATATTGAATTCAAGACGTGGTTTTAGATAGAGTATGGTTATTCTACACCCACGGACATTGCACATCCGACTATGAGCAAACGTATGCTGGTTGAGAACGAAGCTAGAGATCATCCATCTGGAAGACTAGACATGACTTGGGCACAGCAGTCACCATCACCAATATCTCGCTGCAAGTTCATTGCTCCAAACATATTCATAATAGTACTGCACATGCTTTTGTCCTTTTTTACTTTGCCTGGCTGCTTATAAGCAAACTGAGCTCGTCATTTCTCCGGGGAGAGCTCCAGTCCAGAGTGAGTACTTACAGAGCCTGTCACTCCGGACGTCGGTTCGCCATGGCGGATCTCCTGCAGAAACTCTTGCCAGAGACCCTACCACCGGCATGGTTGTTTCTCTTCCTCTTGTTCCTCGTCGTGTCTGTGCAGTACTGGTTCACCGGAAAGCTCGGCGCAAAAAGGAGGCAGCGCCTCCCGCCTTCGCCGCAGGCGCTGCCCATCATAGGGCACCTCCACCTCATCGGTTCCCTCCCCCACGTCTCCCTCCGCAGCCTCGCAAGGAAGCACGGCCCCGACATGATGCTCCTCCGACTGGGCGCCGTGCCGACCCTCGTCGTGTCTTCGCCGCGCGCTGCAGAGGCGGTGCTGCGCACTCACGACCACGTCTTCGCTTCACGGCCCCACTCCGTCGTCTCCGACACCATCATGTATGGCTCGGCTGACATCGGCTTCGCGCCATACGGTGAGTACTGGCGGCAAGCAAGGAAGCTCGTCACCACACACATGCTGAGCGTTAAGAAGGTGCAGTCTTTCCGCGGCGTCGCTGTGGAGGAGGTACTGATTTTTAATTATATTTAAATTTCTAGGTGCTGATAGCCTTTCTTTTAAGATCTTGCTCTCATTTTTCTCGTACTGAATTGGACTCTCACTTCCGTCAGAAACAAAATAACGGAAAGGACTTTCATGTGGTCCTCTGCTAACTATTTCTCCCTCCGTCTGGGTTTATTAGTTTCACTCATAGTTTGTGTTTAACTTCTAAAATAAAATCAACTAATAGTAAAATATAGACTTTATGTATAAAAAATGATACCACCTGAAACTACTTTTGAATACGGATCCAGCGGTAGTTGAATCTATATAGGGTCCACCTTTGACCCAAAATACCAGGGAAACTTATATATTAACCTGGACCGAGAAAGTACTACATATGTAAATGTTAGCTTCTCATACTTTACGACCCATGCTATTATAGGTCAGCATGGCGATGGCCAAGATCAACCAGGCAGCAGCTGCTGATGCTGTGGTGGACATGAGCGAGCTGCTCCACACATTCGCGAATGACATGGCGTGCCGCATTGTGTCGGGGAAGTTCTTCCTGAAAGATGGTCAAAGCAAGTTGTTTGGGGAACTCATCAAGGATACCTCACGGCTGCTAGGCGGGTTCAATTTGGAGGAGTACTTTCCGGCAGTGGGTAGGGTAGGAGTGCTGAAGAAGGCGGTTTGTGCCAAGGCCGAAAGAGTGAGGAACAGATGGGCCGATCTGTTGGACAAGGTGATCGACGATCGTGTGAGCAAGCGCAATTCAACGTCTGATCACAAGGATGATGATTTTGTGGATATTATGTTGTCTGTCCAACAGGAGTATGATCTCACAAGAGAGCACATGAAAGCTCTCCTGACCGTGAGTACAAATAATACCTTTCAAACTAAACAAGTTGATTTGTACATATCTTTCATTGTCCTAATTACTTGATATACGCAGGATGTATTTTTTGGTTCAATAGACACATCAGCTAACACCCTCGAATTCACCTTGGTTGAGCTCATGAGGAAGCCACACCTGATGGTGAAGCTACAAGACGAGGTGAGGGGTATTGTACCCCAAGGACAAGAAATTATCAGTGAAACCAACATGAACAACATGACGTACCTAAGAGCAGTCATAAAAGAGTCGCTCCGGCTACATCCTCTTGCTCCTCTCCTTGCTCCGCACCTTGCCATGGCTGACTGCATCATCGATGGATACATAGTTCCTGCTGGGACTCGTGTGGTCATCAATGCTTGGGCCATTGGTAGGGATCCGAGCTCCTGGGAGTATGCGGAAGAGTTCATTCCTGAAAGATTTACAGATGAAGGCAGCAGTATGCATGTCAACTTCAAGGGGAATGATTTCCAGTTCTTGCCGTTCGGAGCAGGACGGAGGATGTGCCCTGGTATGAACCTTGGGATCGCGAATGTGGAGCTTATGTTGGCAAACCTTGTGTGCCATTTTGACTGGCAACTTCCGCTTGGGGTTGAGAGAAAGGACATTGATATGACAGAGGTGTTTGGGCTAACCGTCCATCGGAAGGAGAAACTATTGTTGATTCCAAAATCACGCATGTAGTCATGAAAATAAAACTAAGCTAAATAGTGTGTTATATCGCACAATGCTTTTCTTTGTAGAGAAGGTGCTATCGGCAATAATGGTACAAATAAATAATGGCCAATTCTTCCTTCTTATAGCTACAAATATTGTTGTCAGATGTCAATGGAGAAGTTTGACTACTAGCTACTTTTATCGTTACGTATATATGAAACAAAATAAATATACATAATGTCAATCTTCTTTATGAGTAAAATAAATATCGGATTTACTAAATCGCATCGAGATGATTTTTAACTATGTCACATCCAAGTTGTATATCATAGGATTTATAAGCTATAAGATTTGTGCAAACCTGTTTTTTCTTTTAGTTATTGCTGTATCTCACGTGTTGTGGTGTCGCTTTTTTGCGCTGCGCGCGAGGGGTGTTCAATGCGTGGCCACTAGTCCATTTGTTGTATTGGGTCATAGCTTCTTAATTTTTTTTCTTCTTCCTCGTGGACTGGGTATTCATTTTTACTTTTTCCTATCATCGATGGTATAGAGATACAACTAAATGTTGCTTTTCTTTTTTCATTGCTTGACATGCAACTACACATATTGTAATTGTATTTTATTATCTTTTTTTGTTTTATTTTATTTTGTATTTATTTTTTCTAGTTGTTTTTTTGTTGCAAGTCCACCATCAGTACGCAACTGGGCCTGGCCAATTTTGTGCCAGTTGCAACTTTACCCTCGATATGCAATTGGGCCCGGTCAATTTTTTGTCCCAGTTGCAAGTCCCCCCTCAATACGCAACTAGGTGGTCGATCATTTTTCCTCCAATTGCAACTCCACCCTAGACATGCATTTGGGGGCTTCACCTTTTTTCTTGTCCCAGTCGCAAGCCCGCCATCGGCACACAACTGTGGCCCAATCCATTCTTTTCCTAGTTGCAAGTCCAACTACACCAATGACTCGCAACTAGAGTTGGCTTTTTTCCCGGTTTGCAAATCAACCATTGACTCGCAACTGGGTCTGACCTTTTTTATCCTAGTTGCAAGTCCACCGTCAACATGTAACTAGGACCTTGGTTTTTTTTGTCACAATTACAAGTCAACCATCGACTCGTAACTGAGCCATACACTTTTTTTATCCTAGTTGCAAGTCAACTATCGACACACAACTGGGCCCGACTTTTTTTTGCCGCAATTGCAAGTTCACCATTGACTCGCAAGTAGAGTTGACCTTTTTCATCCCGGTTACAAGTCATCCATCAACTCGCGACTAGGTCTGTTAGTTTTTGTTCTAGTCACAAGTCAACCATTGACACACAACTTGGACCTTGATCTTTTTTTGTAACAGTTGCAACTCAATCATCGACTAGCAACTAAGCCCGACCATTTTTTTCCAGTTGCAAGTCCATCATTGACATGCAACTGGACCCATGATTATTTTTTAGCCAAGTTGCAAGTCCATTCTTGAGTCACAACTGGCCTAATGTCTTTTGACACAATTGCAAGTCCACTATCGACCCGTAACTGGGCCCGACCTTTTTTTAATCTTAGTTGCAAGCCCATCATTGATATGCAACTAGACTATTGATTATTTTTTAGTCAAGTTGTAAGTTCGTCCTTCACTCACAACTGGTTTGATTTTTTTTGACACAATTGCAAGTCCACCATCGACTCGAAACTAGGTTTGACCTTTTTGTTATAAATCCACCATTGACTCACAACTGGGTCGACACTTTTTTGTCCCAATTGAAAGTCTACCATTAACATGCAACTGCGCTATTTGATTATTTTTTCATTTTCTTTTTCAAAAAGTTACAAGGTTTGAAAAATGTTCATTGTCTTTTATAAATTTGGTCAATTTTTGAAAAAGACTTTTAATTTCATGAACATTTTTATCGGAAAATTTTTGAACTATTTAATGCCTTCGATTTTATGAATTTGTTATGCATGTTTAACATTTTTTCAAATATAATGATTAACATTTTTTATTTCATCTTTTGATGTCTACTTTTTTCATACACGATGTACATTTTTGTATATATATATCTGAAGTTAGTCACATTTTAAATAAAAACGGATGGTGGAAAGAAAAACCGTTCATAACAGAGTTACATAAAAGATACTAGCTTTCTTGAACCAGCATACTCTTATTTTTTTTTAAGAACACAATCTAGTGCACACAACGCACGTACACACTCGTGTGAGTAAGCAAATCGTACTTTTTCTCATACACGTACACACTCATGTGAGTAAGCAAATCTCGTGCGGGCGTGGGTTCATGGCCAGCCCAAATGAAGCGATGAAAAAAAAAGAAAAATAACAAACAAAGAAAAAATTCAGCTTATATGTGACATAATTATGTCACATCTAGATGAGTACTATACATACCCAATAAATATAAACTCTAAATCCTACCAATAATACCAAGCAGCAGGATTAAAAATATCAACAAAATTTCATTAAATTTTTTAAAATTTTGTTGGGGATCGAAATATTTGTAATCCTGAAATTTTGAGCCAAATTCAAACTAATGACTTTAAATTAGGTTAATTCCAATGAAATTTTGAGCCAAATTCAAACTAATTTCTTTTTCGAAAGTTCGGATCTTGTGGTGAGACCCGAAATTGTTTTGTTTACGTAATTAAAAAACCATGCCAAGGAGAACATATCACTAAACTTGTGAACATCTCTGAAAATAATTCAGCACATATATAGTCGACCAAGACACTAATTCAGCACATGTTTTTAATTTAATTTTGATCCGCAGCATGACAAACAGACACTAATTACAATTTTCCAGCAAGTTTCCAGATCTAAACTTTTTGGGTCAGAGGACATGAACGGTTTTTTTTTTAAATTTTCCAATGGTAGCAAGATACATCCAGCCTCGAATTTCAACAAACCCATCAATTCTCAAAGCAACGTTTCATGCATGTGCGGGTTAATTTATAAACGTATATATGATCGATCAACCAACACAAACTTATTGATCGGGCCCAACCGATTCCAAGTAATCCTCCCAATCACGAGCATGCGACGCTGGAGGAGAAGGGCGCGAGGCTGAACTTGGTGGCCGACGCGTAGTTGAACTTGATCTTGTCGCCGTAGTACACCGGGGAGCCGTTGTTGAGGGTGCCGAGCTTGCCGTCGGCGTCCGGCCTGAAGACGTTGGGGTCCACGGTCTCGGAGGATTTGAACCCGGGGGCAAGCAGCTTGACGTCCGTCTGTGTGCAGATGCACCTGTTCTCCACCTCCACGGCGTACTCTGGGTTCCCTCCGGCGTTCTTCCCCGTGGCGGTCTGGGTCACGTGGAGGTCCGACAGGGTGCACTCCCGAAACTCCGCATTGCCTTTACCAGCACCAGCAACAAAAAGAAGAAGAAATCGATCAAAATCGACATGAGACAATTAGATTCGTCCGATTTGGATTCGGAGAGTGGATCAAAGAATTGAATAGTACCTCTGCTGCAGAGGCTGAAGAGCATCAGCATTGCGAAGATCCTCATCATCTTGGCCTCCATTTTTTTCTCTCCTACTTTTGCTGTACGTGTGTGTTGTGTTTGTTGTAATGCTAGCTATTCTGCATCTTTCTCTGCCGGCTATTTGTAGGCCTAGATGGAGCAGTTTTTTGGTGCGGTGCGTTGATTACGCCCTCCCTATTTACCTCTATATCTATAACTCTTTTGATTTTTATTACGATTCCACAATTAAATTGGGGTATATGCCATGTCAAGGATATATACCTTGCAAACCTGTGATATCATATGTTTATTTGCCGATTGGTTTCCGTACAATAATTTTGAAAGATCGGTTACTTCCATTTATTACTATTCGACAGCGATCCTAGGGTCGCATCCGCCTCACACTTATTCTCCTACATCTGGTCCTCCGTCGCTTGATCTTTCTGATTCTAATTTTTTTTTAATCAAGCATGTGATGCCCTCGTTTCTACCAAGGAGAAGAGGAACAGTAAAATAGAGCCAGCAAAGAGTACTCTTCATAATTTTTTTTGCCGGCACATACTTTTCTTTGCGGAAACTTCCGATCTATTCATTATCAATCATGGCAGTACAATGAACACATGAAATAATAAAAATTACATTCAGATCGGCAGACCATCTTGCGACGACTAGAAGCACTGAAGCGTGCCAAATGCGCGCCACCATCACCACCCCTCACTCCCCGGGCCCAGGCAAGATGTATTGTAGTAAACACCAGAAAACGTCGTGCTAAGGGCCTATAGGACGCACCAGGACATCAACCACCGCCAATGAGCAGAAGCGTTGATCAGAAGTATCCAACCAGAAGACAGTTATGTAAACGGATGAAGACTAAATCCAAGCGGATCCACCAAAGATAACCACCGGATGAATCCTGAGAGATCCACCGGAGACACACCTCCACTTGCCCTCCAACGATGCTAGACGCACCACTGGATTGGGCTTAAGCAGGGAGAACCTTATTCCATCTGTAGGGAACCATCATTGTCTCGTCTTTCTAAACAGGATACAAATCCTAGCAAAACTCGAAGAAACATATAAAAACAGAACCCTCCCATCTACAAGGGCTATGATCCACCATGCCCCCATGACCCTTAAGCTATATGAGACGAGGCAGGTCGACGGCGCCGCCGATGGAATTGGATGATTAATAGGAAAACAAGGAAGTGGGGTGTGACCGTCTCTTGCCCCTGTTCCTCTCGATAATCACGGGTGTGACAGCGTGTTTTTTCTACTTCTGCTCTCTTCTACCTGATGATGCGCGTGACATGAGTTTTCTTCTCTGTTCGACTGAATAAAAGAAACAAATTGAGGAGGGGTGCAGTCGCGCGGGAGAAAGACGTCAGGGCGTGGCCGTTGGACTCGCGGTGCGCGCATATCACCGGTAGAGAATGGTGCCGCCGCTTGCCGCAATGACGATGAACAGCCTGCCGCACGCTTCGGTCCGTTCGGTCGGACCAGTCAAAGACCGGACCGGACCGAGTAAATTCCAGGCCGAAATTTTGTATCCCGACCGGCCAATTTTTTGAGCGGGCCAGGACTGTCCGGTCCGGTCCCGAACGGGCCACGAATGGGCCGAAAAGCCCGCTTGCTCCGTCCAGCCGGAGCGTCAAATAAAACACGTATTTCCTTGTTTTTGTCACTAGCGGCGAGCAGTCGTGAGCCTGCGACTCACGTATGTGAAACAGGAGTCGGTCGTGGCTTGCTAGAGACCACTAAACACGTAGAAGTAGAGGTAGATGTAGGTATTGCGGTCGGTCGTTCCGGTCGAGCAACCACCAACCACTGCCCAACACAGTCTATCTACATTCACACAACAACAACGAAAAGGGACCAAGCAACGGTGACTTGATTGGCCGGCCACAAATACACCATTGCATAGTTGTTTCAGTTTTGACAGCGTCTTTATCTTATTATTACGGAGAGGAAGAGCGGGTTATTCATCCAAACTGCTGCACCCATTCGACGACGGCCTGCGCGACGTAGGCCATCATGAAGAACTCATCGTTCTCCTTGGGAAGTGCCACCTTGGCGGCCAAATTGGTGCACTCAGATGAGACGTGCCTAGCAGCCTGTAGCACATCCGGTACACCGCTATATCGCCCAGCAGCAACCGACCGCGCCGCCCACTGCAGCCTTGGGACGGCGCCGGTGTAGAGCTGGAGGCAGGACCGCATGACCTTCCTGGCCTTGCCGTCCTTGGCGTGGGCGAGCGCATGCTCGATGCTGGCCTTGGCCACCGTGGCGTTGGACACCGTCAGCCTGGTGGCGATCACTGCGAGCCCCGGCAAGCCGCGCGTAGAGCGGCAGGAGGGGTCGATGCAGAGCGTGGACACGCAGAGCTTCGGCGTGACGTACCCAGGTCCAAGGCTGTTGCAGAGGTCGTCCAGCGGGGAACGTGGCGCGGCACTGGAGCTTGATCCGCCATGAACATCAATGGCCGTGGAGAGGACGAGGAGGAGGAGAGCGCCGTTTGGTGGTGGGGTATTGTCTCTCGATCTGTCTCTCCCTCCCTCTCGCCCATTTGTCTCTTCTTATTAGTCTAATCTTAACAGGCGGTGTATCATATTAAATAAAAGAAAATAAATCCATCAGGTTCGATAGAATCATTTGAGACATGCTTCATAAATCCATACGTAGGAAGCGTATATCTCAAACTGGACATATATATGCAATCATAGTACTTCATTGGAAGCGAATCACAAAAGATCTCAGGATTATACATCGTATTTTTAACATACTAAATGAGCAGTTTTGTTAAAACTAGGCTAGCTGAGAAATAAATTGGTCCTATTCACGCCCCTGACCGTCGCATTAAAATGCGAAGATTCGTGTGGGTTATATTTTTTTACGCGAGAGTCAAACAACAAGTGCAGCCCAAATTGTTTCATTTGTTGGCCGCTTTGTCCCCGCTTGCAGCAGGCTCATAAACTCGCGAATCACAGTTTATTCCTAGATACTGCTTGCCATGTTTGGTTAGATCAGCCCAATGATTCTATATTCGTGTGTAAACATTGTGACAGTGCAATCAAGCTTTGAAGTTTGTCTAGAAGACCAATATGCACCGATACACTAAGTCCACACTCCTGTGTTTTCTTTTGTTTTTATCAGCCTGTTTTTATGTTTGTATATGGATTTTACACATCACGTCCTAGGGCAGGTTAATGGGAAAAGTACCCCGAAAAAAAGGTTAATGGGCAAAGCGACCCTACCGTTCTCCATGCCCGTGACTCGTCTATCTCCCTTTTTATGCGTATTTTTCTTTGTTGTTGTTGTCATTTCTTTTACTTTTTTCAAATTTTCCATTCTTATATGTAAACAGTTCGTTACTATTACTAATTGAACTGTAAATTTTCAGTGAGGTCGCAAGTGCAAATTTCAAATAGTGTAAAGGTTCTAAGGGAAAATTGTAACTTTTTAACTGCATGTTCACCTCTAGACATGCAACTTCAAGTGTTGTAATCCCACTGCAACTACACGATCCATAACACGATTGCATTTGGGGGTGAGGATTTTTGATAGTTGCATGTCCATCCTTAAGCATGCAATTGCAAATGTTGTAACCCGGCTGCAACTGCGTGGTCCACAACGCAATTGCAATTGGGGTGAGGATATTTGGCCGGTTGCATGTCCATCCCTAGACATGCGTCCCTAGAGATGCATCCCTAAACATGCAACTACAATGTTGCAATTCGACTGCAATTGCGTGAGCACAAAGCGACTGCAACTCCACTGGCATGGTCGTGCACCGCCGACAGTAGGATGCAACTTCGCTAGTGAAGTGGTGAGGATTACAACTCCTCACGCTGGTTGCAGCCTCCGCTGGTTGTAGCATCTTCGTCGCCCAATGGATCTAACCTCGCCGATAGCTGGTTCCAAGAAACCGCTTCCAGCATCTCGGCGTGTTGGTTCCAGCATCTCGATGTGTGGTCACCATCAAAAAAGGATCTCACCGGCAGCCAAATTTCTTGCCGGTTCCAACAAATTTGTCCCAACAAAGCGATCCTCAACGCCATTTGTTTTCAGTATTGGTCCACGGTGGTTGCAGCTTTATCGCCACATGGTTCCAGTAAAAATCTCTATGGTTGCAGCACCAGAGCCTGTCGTCTCTGTCGGCGGCGGTTGCTGGTTGTAGAAACCATGGTTGTTGGTTCCATCATTGCCAGACTATGCTCCCCGTACGCTGCCCTTCCCTCAGATGCATCAGCCATTGAGATCTGGATGCAGCTCCCAACCGCAGGCGTCGACACTCGCCGTTGTAGCACTGTGCCCCCCTCGGTTGCAACTCTGGTCTTCGTTGAGCAGTGACTTATGTAGTTGACAGAGAAAAACAAGGGGAGGGTACTTGCTCAACGGTTGCCTTCCTGATGCTCACCGGAGGAGAAGACGACAAGAGAGAGGGGGGGGGGAGGAGATCGCTCGGGCAGAACATAGGAAGAAGAATTGGGTGAGTGGCTGAGAACGATTGGAAGAGAAGATAAGCTAGGAGGAATAGCGGTTGTAGGGCCCACAAAAAAAAGGGTGTGTGTTGTTCCTGCCGAGTCGTATGGTCTGCGTCCATCCTATGACCGGCTGAAAACTCCGCCGGTCGGCCACAGAAAAAAGTTTCCAAAAAAAGGAAGGAAGGGGAGAGTAGAGACTCGTTGGCAGTGTCAAACAAAACATGTATTTGCTGTTGTTTTTGTCGCTAGCGGTGAGCAGTCGTGTGCCTGCGCCTTGCGTACGTGAAACAAGAGTTGGTCGCCACGTGCTTGAGACCACTCAACATGTACTCCCTCCGTAAACTAATAAAAGAGCATTTAGAATACTAAAATAGTGATCTAAACGCTTTTATATTAGTTTACAGAGGGAGTAGGTTCTAAGGGCGGTCTTTTCAGTCGAGCAACGACCAACCACTACCCAACAGAGTCTATCTATATTCACAAATCAATAACGAAAGGGACCAAGCAACAGTGACTTGAATCTAACTCATAAACCCACAATACACCATTACATAGTTGTTACAAGTTCGACATTGTCTTCATCTTATTATACGGAGGACATCGATTCATCATTGGTTAGCTGATATAATTCTGCATCCATGCATCTACTACTATTACTTCATCCATCGACCGCTATCCAGCATACATCTAGGATATTAAGTTAATAAAAACAGAGTAAGACCTTAAGCAAGATGATATGACATAGACAAAGCAAACCCAATTAATATGAATAAACCTCATCTTTTTATCTTTAATGGCATGGATACAAATATGTGTCGTGTCCCTTTCTGTCACTGGGATTTACTACCGCAAGATTGAACCCATTACAAAGCACCTCTCCCATTGTAAGATTAATCAATCTAGTTGTCCAAACCAAACGGATAGATCGGAGAGAAATGCAAAGCTATAAGAGTCATGCATAAAAGAGTTCAGAGAAGACTCAAATAATATTCATGAATAATCTGATCCTAAACGCACAATTCATCGGATCCCAACAAACACACCGTAAACCAAGATTACATCGAATAGATCTCCAAGATCATCAAGGGAAACATTGTATTGAAGATCAAAGAGAGACAAGAAACCATCTAACTACTAGCTATGGACCGGTAGGTTTGTGGTGAACTACTCACGCATCATCGAAAGGGCATCAAGGTTGATTTAGAAGCCCTCCATGATCGATTCCCCCTCCAATAGAGTACCAGAGAAGGCCTCCAAATGGGATCGCAGAAGAACAGATGCTTGGGGCGGCGGGAAAAGTGTTTCGGGTGGCTCTCTGGGGTATTGGGAATATTTGGGTATTTATAGAAGTGTAATTAGGTCAAGGGGTGCCACGAAGGGCCCACAAGCCTGGGGGCGCCCCCCCTAGGCCGTGCATTCCGGGCTTGTCGCTCCCTCATGGCTACGCAGGTCTTCTCCCCGAAGCTTTTAGGGTCCTTTCCGGTCCAAAAAAATCATCAGAAAAGTTTTGTAGCGTTTGGACTATGTTTGGTACAGATTTCTAAAAAGCCAAAAACAGCAACTGGCACTGGGCATTAGGTTAATAGGTTAGTCCCAAAATGATATATAATTGCAGACAGTTGCATATAAAACAGCCAAGATTGATACTTTTATATAAAAGTATGGAACAATCAAAATTATAAATACGTTGGAGACATATCAAGCATTGCTACTTGTGAGTTGCGTTGGGATTTCCCCAAAGAGGAAAGGATGATGCAGTACAATAGAGATAAGTATTTCCCCAGTTAGAAACCAAGGTAATCAATAAAGTAGGAGAACCACGCAATACCTCATGAACAACACGTACACACAAAAGAACAAATCCTTACACCCAACACAAACAAGGGGTTGTCAATTGATACGTCTCCAACGTATCTATAATTTTTGATTGTTCCATGATGTTTTATTATCAATCTTGGATGTTTTATAATCATTTTATATCATTATTTGGTACTAACCTATTGACATAGTGCCAAGTGCCAGTTGTTGTTTTTTCCATGTTTTTTACATTACAGGAAATCAATATCAGACGAAGTCCAAATGCCACGAAACTCCACGATGATTTTTATGGGCCAGAAGGAAGACAATGGGCCCTGGTTGCACCTGCGGGGTGCCCCGAGGGGGGCACAACCCACCAAGGCGCGCCAGGAGGCCTAGACGCGCCCTGGTGGGTTGTGCCCACCTCGGGTGCCCCCCGGACCGCCTCTTTGCTCTATAAATACCCCAAAAATACCAGAGCCCTAGAAGCGTCGACGAAATATTCATCCAGCCGCCGCAGAGTCCAGAACCACCAGATCCAATCTATACACCATCTCGGATGGGGTTCACCACCTCCATCGGTGCCTCTCCGATGATTTGTGAGTAGTTCTTTATAGACCTTCGGGTCCGTAGTTAGTAGCTAGATGACTCTTTCTCTCTCGCTGAATTCTCAATACAATGGTCTCTTGGAGATCCATATGATGTAACCCTTTTTGCGGTGTGTTTGTTGGGATCTGATAAACTTTGAGTTTATGATCAGTCATATCTTTTTATATCCATGAAAGTTATTTGAGTTTCTTTGATCTCTTATATGCATGATCTCTTATAGACTCATATTTCTTCTCCGATATTTGGGTTTTGTTTGGCCAACTTGATCTATTTATCTTGCAATGGGAAGAGGTGCCCGGTAGTGGGTTCGATCTTACGGTGCTTGATCCTAGTGACATAAAGGGAATCGACACGTATGTATCGTTGCTACTAAGGATAAAAAGACGAGATCTATATCTACCGCCATAGATAAACGGATCTTGTCTACATCATGTTATCGTTCTTATTGCATTACTCCGTTTTTTCATGAACTTAATCACTAGATGCATGCTGGATAGCGGTCGATGTGTGGAGTAATAGTAGTAGATGCAGGCAGGAGTCGGTCTACTAATCTTGGACGTGATGCCTATGTAATATGATCATTGCCTGGATATCGTCATAATTATTTGAGGTTCTATCAATTGCCCAACAACATTTTATTTCTATTTATTAAACTAAAAATACAAAAATACCTTGCTGCATTTTATTTCTATTTATTTTATTTGGCGTTCGATCTATCAAATTATCACAACTTATTCCTGTCCGCATGCCGTTTCTGGCGCCGTTACCCGAAAGGGATTGACAACCCCTTTAAAATGTCGGGTTGCGAGGTGTTGTTATTTGTGTGTACGGGCTGTTTACGTTATGTTGTTTGGTTCTCCTACTGGTTCGATAATCTTGGTTTCATATATGAGGGAAATACCTACCGCCGCTGTGTTGCATCATCCCTTCCTCTTTGGGGAAACTAGCAAAGTGGCCCGCTCAATGCGCGGGCTAGGTTTTATAAAATTTAATAGTAAGAACATAACATTTGTTTTGTCTAAAGATCAATCAAATATGATAACATTTACAAATATGAGACTCCTATTATATAGTTTTGTCTTTGTTATCTTTGATTCTTATTGATACTAAAATATATACGTTAACCATTTACTATTTACTTGCCGATTATGCATGCCGAACTAACTATATTTTTCTGATCACATATGTTCTACTAATTATATTTGTATCACTTTTCTTGCATTTTTATCACATTGCATTGTATTCTTTAAACACATATATGATACTTCTCATTTTTGTGCTATTACATTGTCGACACTTTCTAGAAAAGTAAATGTCGAGACTACTCATTTAGTGTACAGCACGACTGTGGTTTCATGGGTCCAGCCGTGTTGATCCTTCACTTTCCCCTTTTTGTAGTGTTCTTCTCTTAGTAGCTCCCAGGCATGGAAGTAGCCGATCCATCATGGATCTACAACGTGGGAGGATCACTCTGAAGGTCCCCTGGTTTTCCTTCTTAGTGGCCCTCAGTTGGATCTACATTTTCAGCTATCCAATCCTTGAAATTTAAATACATTTATTATTTTCTTGTTTTCAAAAATCATCTGCATGCTATCTATGCCAAGCTTTATTCCATATAATTCTGCCATTCTTTTTTTGTGCACACAATTTCAAACTAAAGTGAGGAGCAAACATATATCAGACAATGTAATGAAGAACACATAATATATGTAGTTGATCATCCAAGGTAGAGGAAACCCTTGTTTTAATATCACCATTCGACAATTTGGTAATTCCCTTTCCCTTGAAATAAAAAGGAAGTGGTGTGAGACTAAAACACGGCATGATAATACATTGTTTTACAATACCATCACCGGTTCATTGTAACATAAACATGAGAATTGAACTACACATCTATAATACAGTATTGTGAACCTGGGCGAACGTATGCATTGACTAATAATACTCCTTGGTGTCTCCGAAAGAACACCATAAACATGAGAATTGAACTATACATCTATATATAGTGCATTCACAAACATTTCACTGCCGAATCAATTACTGTAAAAAAAATTGCTATTCCACGGTTCTTTTCTACTCATGGGAACTCTTCACTTAGTATTTAGGCAGTAACTACATGAACATTACATACTTGTTTTAGATGCCCGTGCTCGCAGGTACCTGCAATAAAAATACGGATCTAAATTAATGCTCTACATAGTAGTAATTTAACTATTTGGTTGATAACTGAATAATCCTGTACACATTCCTACAGAACCTGCACTCCATTAGTAAATAGCTTTATGTAGTTCACCGGAGGTCTACTGTAGATGAATGTCAAGCTTACTGTAGTGATTAATCGAGAACATTGCTAACAGAACAAATCTGGTGCCGCCTGCGTAACAGATATGCTGCAACAACTATTAAACCTTCAATTCTTATAGGGAAAAGACTACTCTGACCTAACTTACTCGAGCTTTCCAACATCGTATTATATCGGTGTATTTGTAGAGGATAGGCTTCCGCAAATATTCTTAGGATCTACCAAAAATAGTCTAGCCGAAACAGATTCTAATTTCTTGGTAATAGAGTGCAAAATACTGGAGAAAAATTCAAAACAAATTGAACAGAGCAAAGTTGGCGCCACTCAATTTCTATAAGATTATTCTTTTTATTGCCTTAAAGGACTTTCTTAAAGCTAAACTGCATTAACAACAGAGAATAATGACACAACTCTGATGGAATGATAGGATGAGATAAATCTACAGCTTTTTGAATGTCCATGTGAAGCTAGCAAAAAGCATACACAAATACATATAGTTCTAGGCATATAATGGTATGCAGTCAGGAATTCCTTTTCATGGAGTACTGCATGAGCATGTAGCACAAAGGAGCTTCGATCTAAGATGGATCGGTGTCTCTGGTCTTTTTAGAAAAAAGATTGTAGAATAGTATAGTTCCTTCCTCACTCAGAAATAACAGGGATATTTCTTCTTTCAAACCCATCAATAAAGGAACTTTCAGATAATTCTACAAACATATAGATCGGTGCTGTAGACCAATAGTTGTGGTGAATGTTGCGCAACATATGTTCCCCTTGGCATATAAAATATATGTCTTGTGGCTGAATCATATAATTCTTATCATTTCTCTTTTTCCTAATAGTGTCAATGCACATCTAGTATTACCATCTTGAACTCGTAATTGCATATGCAGGAAACTGAGCCCAAAACATATTTAATATACGTTTAGTAAACCTCCAAGTTGATAGGCAGCATACAAAACAGATCATCTTGTTCCTTCTGTTCTCCTAGTTATCGTCAATTCGTCATTATACCTCTGCTCATTTCAAATATAAATTAATTATTTGGCAAGGTGCACCTTCACTATCTGTTCATCCAAGTGGCTACACGTTTCTTTATTCTGCTGGGAGCAACTCAAACCTCCTTTACATAATTCACATCTTTCTCTATCCAATTGGTTGATCCTTTGATTTCTGATTCCAAGTGATAAAGGATGTTAAAATGTGAATATAACAGAGAGTAGTTCAGCTTATCCCCGGTTGCATGAGACACGCCTTGTTGCCTCGCCCCAATCTGCACGGCATGAGCTTATTTTACATGGCTGATGAACTGATTTCCGTGGCGTCCATGCTGAGTGTGGTCAGCTTAATTTTCTTCATACATGTACATCAAACTTTCAAGTAGTAAGAGCTATCACCAGGGACTGATCAATCAACGTGAACACCTCGTGTCACCAGCCGGAGAACCTGGTACTGTAGACAGTTTTGCTCGTCAAATGCCTACCCTCCAGAATGTATGGTCACCATATTGATGTATGTCAAGACCGTGTTTCTTTTCCTCTTGTTTCTTCTTGTCCTCTTGTTTCTTTTGCCATATTCCTCTCTCGAAAAGACCTTCGAAAAACAGACCACTTATTATGTTCATTGCATGGCACGACCAGGAGGTTCTGTCCCTTGTCTCTATCCGCGTGGGACATCCTCTTCTCGTAGATGCATCTGTGTCCGGCATTGACGCTCAGGATGTCAAGAAGACTATTGCGGACGACACTTTTTTTCCAATGGCGTGTCTTTCGTGGTCTCTCTTTCATGGCCTGGACATCGTCATCTATCAACTTGGCAACTGTACGTTGTGGCGAGCCGGCGGCACACGATGGACTCTGCACGACGACCAACATCATCTTCAGCGATCGTATGCTGGAGGTAACCGGCGTCGCATGACAAACTCTGCTCCATGTCAACATGTTCTCCGTGAGTGGGTCCTGAGAGTTCCAAAATAATCGCTGAGAGGTGGTCTTCATCCAAAAATAATTAAATCTTTTCAGCGGCACATGACGGACTCTGCTCCATGATGAACATCTTCTCCAATGACCGATGCAGGAGCTAACCGGCGGCGCACGACGAACCCTGCTCCACGCTAACATCTTCTCCCTGAGAACTGGTCCAAAGTTCCAAACCCCAATTACTTTACAGTGATCTCACACCCTCCTGTATAAGATTATGTAACCGGTTGCGGATTGCTTGCTGGAAAGAAACGTGGACTCCTATGAAGCTAGAAGAGCAAGCAAATTGATTAACATCTTGGCGAGTATAGCACAAGTATGAAAAAGCTAGCTTATCAATTTGTTGGTCGTTTAGAAAATGCATGTAGGAAACACAGATCTATCTTGTAAACATTAAAGCAGGCGTATTGACTAGTTTTATGGGGTGCTAGCATATACGAATAACCTAGCTGATCATCTCCTCCGCTGACCAAGAACGCATGCAGGAAACACGTATTGATCTTATTCCTTGGGAAGGATAGCACTCAAGGATAGCACTCCAGCTGATCAACTCCTCGGACGGCCGGAAACGCACCAGCAAACGCATGTTGATCCATGCCACATATCAATCTTGTTTCTCGAGGAGGCTGCCATGGCCATCTGATCAATTCCTTCGGTCGACCGGAAAAGCATGCAGTGAACACATATTGATCCATGATGTATATTGATCTCGAACGCATGAAGGTAGCACGGTTAGTTGATCAATTTTCACAGCCACATACGAACCGCAGATGGATCATAGTTACTTGGGGAAGCTAGCATGGATACCTGATAAATTACTCGGCCGACCGGAAACACATGCTTTAACCAAAAAAAAAACCAATCTTTTCTGTGGCGGCGAGGGCATGCCATGTGAGTTGGGCGTGAGATAATAGGTTAGGCATATGAGGAGATCTTGATTTGTGATGGCATATGCGGGTAGTTTAGTTTATGAAAAATATCTATTGGCCAAGATTTACTCCCTTTGTACAATGGCAATGCTGCATGAAACGTTTTTTCATCATATTGGCAGTGGTGGGTAATTTTTCACCTAAATCTTATCTAATGGCTATAAATTTTAGATCACTAAATAAGTGGTCGGATAATTCTAATTTTTGTGGTAATTTCTTCTTATTTCTCTTTTTTCTCGTGTGGCCATCAAATACTTTTTATATATAATAGATACCAACGTAGCTTCAAGCGACATCAAAAGGAATTTCTAACGCCGTTGCCGGCGAGGATCAAGTCAAGATAGTCTCCCGTCAATGTGCCAATTTCTGGCGCCATTGCCGGGGAGGATCTTCAACATAACCAGGTTCCTAATCAAAAATCTCATCTCCCCGTAATTTACATTATTTGCCATTTACCTCTCGTTTTCCTCTCCCCCACTTCACAAAAATTTGCCATTTTATTCGCCTCTCTTTTTCTGTTCGCCGTTTTCTCGTCAGATCTATCCTTTGCTTGCAATCATGAGTGATTTCGGTATGGCACCAATAGATGATGGCCTAACTCCTAAGATTGGACGTACAGGCAATCTGTACACTAAAACTTTTATCTTGGGGCAAGGGAACGTTATGGGAAAAGAACGTATCCAAGAATTTTTCAATTGTGTTGGGAATCTAAGTCTTGATGATGCTCCTAAACTTAAAACTACTAGATCTTATGCGGATGCTGTTTCAGCACTAGTTCTGAAGCTTGAAAGTAAATTTATTCGTACTCATCCTACCTTGCAAAGATGTTTTTTGAGCTCCCCGAAATAAAGATCCCAGGGATAAAAAGTTGGCCACTCTCGTTCCTATGAATGAGTTTGACTACATAATTTGGGAAGATAGGGAAATCTTTGATTTTTATGGTATAAATCGTGAAAAACCCGTGATGGATGAAATTATTTACAATAGTGACTATGCACTAAGGCATTTGCTTGGGGATAATAAGATTGTTGATGAGAATCTTAAAAAGGAAGTCCCCGTTCTAGAAATAATCCAACAAGTGTTTAATAATGTTAATCAACACTATTCTTGGATTGTAGCGGGAAATCAAAGGGGTTATGATGAAAATCAACTAAGGAATGCTAAAGTTTCTATGGATAATATGTTTTATGTTGTGTTTACAAAACCTCCTGATAAAAATACCCCCAAGAAAATTAAGAAGAAGAAGGATGACAAAACTTAGATCCTTACCTTATGCCTAGCTAAGGGTGTAAAACTATAGCGCTTGTTGGGAGGCAACCCAATGAACAAAATTTATTTTTGCTTTTTGCTTGCTATTCTTGTGTGTTTACACAATTATGCTACTGTTATGATTGTGTTTTTTGTGTTTTAATTAGTGTTTGTGCCAAGTAGAATCAATAGGATCTTTTAGGGTGATAGTTGTTTGATCTTGCTGAAAAAGACAGAAACTTTGTGCTCACGAAAATAATTGTCAAAATTCACCAGAACGTGATAAAATGCTAGTTCTTTTTGCATAAGATCAATATACAAATTATCTAGGTTTTCCTAGTTTTTCAGAATTTTTGGAGTTCCAGAAGTATTCGAACAAATCAGATTGCTACAGGCTGTTCTATTTTGACAGATTCTGTTTATTTGTGTTGTGTGCTTATTTTAATGGCTCTATGGTTTTCTTTGATGAGTTTTTTCCATAGAAAAGTTGGAATACAGTAGATATAATACAAAAAAAATAACAATTGGTTTGATACAACACTTATAGTAGTAGTTTATTTTTCTTACACTAACGGATCTCACGAAGGTTTTCTTGAGTTTTGTGTGATTGAAGTTTTCAAGTTTTGGGTTATCTTACGATGGATGAAGGAAGGATGTAAGAGCCTAACCTTGGGGATGCCCCGTCATCCCAAGCTATTATCCAAGAATGAGCAACGAACTAAGCTTGGGGATGCCCCCGAGTGGCATCCCCGCTTTCTTCCAACAACTATCGGTATTTCACTCGAGGCTATATTTTTATTCGTCACATGATATGTGTTTTGCTTGGATCGTCTTGTATGATATGTGTCCTTGCTTGTTTTATTTTGTATTTTAAGTCATCAATCCTTGCTGGACACACCTATTTGAGAGGGCCAAAATTATATCATGACTCTTTAGAATTGCTCTCTGTGCTTCACTTAAATCTTTTATGAGCTAGGACTTGCTCTAGTGCTTCACTTATATCTTTTTGAGCACGGTGTGCTTTGTTATTTTTGAAGAAATGCTCTCTTGCTTCACTTAGATTTATTTGAGAGTTAGTAAAATTTTGAAGAAATTCTCTCTTGCTTCACTTAAATTATTTTGAGAGAAAGAAATTTGTTATGCTCATGATCTTCACTTATATTTGCTTGAGCTTATGAAAAGCAAAACATGAAAATTAGTCCCAAAGTGATAGATATCCAAGAAGAATAAAGTAGCAAAATGTCATGAAGATCACTGGACAAAATAAACTTGATTCTTAATAATAGTTTTGAGATATGATGATGTGATATGTGAGTTATGTTTATGAGTAATTGTGCTCTAGTAAGAACATTGGTGTTAAGGTTTGTGATTCCCTATGCATGCACGAAAGTCAATAATCATGCAATGAAAATTATATCCTACTTATGGTGCATTATTCAGTGTTAATTATGCTTAATGCTTGCTTATGAGATTATTCGTTTCTAGGTTGGTCGCTTCCCAATCTTTTGCTAGCCTTCATTTTGCACTAAGTATGACCTCTACTTGTGCATCCAAAATCCTTTAAATCAGTTTTGCCACATGAGTGCACTATATCTACCTATATGCGGTATTCTTTTGCCGTTCTAAGCAAATTTGCATGTGCCATCTCTAATTTTCAAAATAAACTTCTCTTTTGTGTGTTTGCTTCGCTCATGGAATGGTAACGGGTGGCTAATATTTTCCATGCTGGATGTGTTATTTTCAAGATGAGTGTTTATTCACTTGTCATTGCACGAGAGTAAGGCAAAGCTCTTAGGGATGCCCAGTCCTGAAATGCAAATAATAATAATAATTTACTTTATGTTGTCAGATAATAAATTCCTTGGAAAGTGTTGGTATGGAGGGCACCCGTGGATACGGTTAGCCATGGAAAGTGAAAGTATGTTGGAAAAAGGAATAAACTTTATTTTCGGTTTGGGAACCGCCTATGGCATATCTAGCATGGAAAGTGTTGGGAACTCTAAGTCGTTTTCGTTGGTGGCATGGATACACCTCCCAAAATGTTTTTACCTCTAAGTTTTTCGCTTTGAGCTCTGGCACCTCTACAAATCCCTACTTCCCTCTGCGAAGGGCCTTTCTTTTTTTCTTTATGCAATTTTTATTTTTGAATTTGAGTCTCCATGTTCTCTCATAAAAAGCACCAACTAGGAGGCAATATGATCTTACTTAACTATTGGGTGTAGTTAATATTCGAGTGGTTTCATGAATGGATCAATATTTGAGCATGATGGGCTAGGGATAACTTATTTTAGCGTTGATATTTTGAAAGACATGGTTGCTTGTTGATATGCTTGAGTATCTAAATTATTATGTCAAAACTAGACTATTGCTTTGAATCACATAAAAGTCCAAATGTCCATGCTATAAAGAAAAGAATATGATATGACATGATGAACAACACTCCACATAGAAATTCTGTTTTTATCACTTACCTACTCGAGGACGAGTAGGAGTTAAGCTTGGGGATGTTGATACGTCTCCAACGTATCTATAATTCTTTATTGTTCCATGCTGTTTTATTATCAATCTTGGATGTTTTATAATCATTTTATATCATTTTTTGGTACTAACCTATTGACATAGTGCCAAGTGCCAGTTGCTGTTTTTTTCCATGTTTTTTACATCGCAGGATATCAATATCATACGAAGTCCAAATGCCACGAAACTCCACGATGATTTTTTATGGGCAAGAAGGCAATGGGCCCTGGTTGCACCTCGGGGGTGCCCCGAGGGGGCACAACCCACCAGGGCGTGCCAGGAGGCCAGGCGCGCCCTGGTGGGTTGTGCCCAACTCGGGTGCCCCCCGGACCGCCTCTTTGCTCTATAAATACCCCGAAATACCAAAACCCTAGAAGCATCGACGAAATATTCATCCAGCCGCCGCAGAGTCAAGAACCACCAGATCCAATCTAGACACCATCTCGGATGGGGTTCACCACCTCCATTGGTGCCTCTCCGAAGACGCGTGAGTAGTTCTTTTTATAGACCTTCGGGTCCGTAGTTAGTAGCTAGATGGCTCTCTCTATCTCTCTCTCGCTGAATTCTCAATACTATGGTCTCTTGGAGATCCATATGATGTAACTCTTTTTGTGGTGTGTTTGTTGGGATCTGATGAACTTTGAATTTATGATCAGTCATATCTTTTTATATCCATGAAAGTTATTTGAGTTTCTTTGACCTCTTATATGCATGATCTCTTATAGCCTCGTATTTCTTCTCCGATATTTGGGTTTTGTTTGGCCAACTTGATCTATTTATCTTGCAATGGGAAGAGGTGCCCGGTAGTGGGTTCGATCTTATGGTGCTTGATCCCAGTGACAGAAAGGGAACCGACACATATGTATCGTTGCTACTATGGATAAAAAGACGAGATCTATATCTACCACCATAGATAAACGGATCTTGTCTACATCATATCATCGTTCTTATTGCATTAATCCATTTTTCCATGAACTTAATACACTAGATGCATGCTAGATAGCGATCGATGTGTGGAGTAATAGTAGTAGATGCAGGCAGGAGTCGGTCTACTAATCTTGGACGTGATGCCTGATGACCCACAAGTGTAGGGGATCTATCGTAGTCCTTTCGATAAGTAAGAGTGTCAAACCCAACGAGGAGCAGAAGGAAATGACAAGCAGTTTTCAGCAAGGTATTCTTTGCAAGCACTGAAATTATCGGTAACAGATAGTTTTGTGATAAGGTAATTTGTAACGGGTAACAAGTAATAAAAGTATATAAGGTGCAGCAAGGTGGCCCAATCCTTTTTGTAGCAAAGGACAAGCCTGGACAAACTATTATATGAAGGAAAACGCTCCCGAGGACACATGTGAATTATCCTCAAGCTAGTTTTCATCACGCTCATATGATTCACGTTCGTTACTTTGATAATTTGATATGTGGGTGGATCGGTGGTTGGGTACCACCCTTCCTTGGACAAGCGTCCCACTTATGATTAACCCCTACTGCAAGATCCGCAACTACAAAAGAAGTATTAAGGTAAACCTAACCATAGCATGAAACATGTGGATCCAAATCAACCCCTTACGAAGCAACGCATAAACTAGGGTTTAAGCTTCTGTCACTCTAGCAGCCCATCATCTACTTATTACTTCCCAATGCCTTCCTCTAGGCCCAAACAATGGTGAAGTGTCATGTAGTCGATGTTCACATAACACCACTACAGGAAGGACAACATACATCTTATCAAAATATCAAACGAATACCAAATTCACATGACTACTTATAACAAGACTTCTCCCACGTCCTCAGGAACAAACTAACTACTCACAAATCATATTCATGTTCATAATCAGAGATGTATTAATATGCATAAAGGCTCTGAACATATGATCTTCCACAAAATAAACCAAATAGCATCAACTACAAGGAGTAATCAACACTACTAGCAATCCACAGGTACCAATCTGAGGCTTTGGGACAAAGATTGTATACAAGAGATGAACTAGGGTTTGAGAGGAGATGGTGCTGGTGAAGATGTTGATGGAGATTGACCCCCTCCCGCTGAGAGGATCGATGGTGATGACGATGGTGATGATTTCCCCCTCCCGGAGGGATGTTTCCCCGGCAGAACAGCTCCACCGGAGCCCTAGATTGGTTCCGCCAAGGTTCCGCCTCGTGGCGGCGGTGTTTCGTCTCGAAAGCTTACTTCTGATTTTTTCCAGGGTGAAAGACTTCATATAGCAGAAGATGGGCACCGGAGACCTACCAGGGGGCCCACGAGGCAGGGGGGCGCCCAGGGGGTAGGGCGCGCCCCCCACCCTCGTGGCTAGGGTGTGGGCCCCCTCTGGTTGATTCTTTCTCCAGTATTTTTTATATATTCCAAAACGTGCCTCCGTGAAATTTCATGACTTTTGGAGTTGTGCAGAATAGGTCTCTAATATTTGCTCCTTTTCTAGCCCAGAATTCCAGCTGCCGGCATTCTCCCTCTTCATGTAAACCTTGTAAAATAAGAGAGAAAAGGCATAAGTATTGTGACATAATATGTAATAACAGCCCATAATGCAATAAATATCGATATAAAAGCATGATGCAAAATGGACGTATCAACTCCCCCAAGCTTAGACCTCGCTTGTCCTCAAGCGGAAGCCGATAACGAAAAATATGTCCACATGTTTAGAGATAGAGGTGTCAATAAAATAAAATACAGACATGGGGGCATCATGATCATTCTTATAAAAGCAACATGTATAAATATTGTCATATGATTTCTTATGCTCAAGTAATAATCTATTCACAATGTCAAGTATGAATCAGAAACTTCATTGAGAACCAACAAACTATAATCTCAGTCATTGAAGCAATTGCAATTTATCATAACATAGGAAAGAGTCAATATAAGAGCTTTTCAGCAAGTCCACATATTCAACTATCATTTAGTCTTCCACAATTGCTAACACTCACGCAATACTTATGGTTATGGAGTTTTAATCGGACACAGAGAAAGATAGGGGCTTATAGTGTTGCCTCCCAACCTTTTACCTCAAGGGTAATGTAAACAATAATAGTTCATGCTAACTTACATCCAATTGGGTATATATATCAGGATCTTTCCAACACAATGTGCTTGCCAAAGGATAAAATGTAAAAAGGAAAGGTGAAGATCAGCATGACTCTTGTATAAGGTATAAGACAAGAATAAAAGATAGGCCCTTCGCAGAGGGAAGCAGAGGTTGTCATGTGCTTTTATGGTTGGATGCACGAAATCTTAGTGCAAAAGAACGTCACTTTATATTGCCACTTGTGATATGGACCTTTATTATGCAATCCGTCGCTTTTATTGCTTCCACATCACAAGATCGTATAAAGCTTATTTTCTCCACACTAATAAATCATACATATTTAGAGAGCAATTTTTATTGCATGCAACAATGACAACTTACTTGAAGGATCTTACTCAATCCATAGGTAGATATGGTGGACTCTCACGGCAAAACTGGGTTTAAGGGTATTTGGAAGCACAAGTAGTATCTCTACTTGGTGCAAAGAATTTGGCTAGCATGAGGGGGATAGGAAAGCTCAACATGTTGGATGATCCATGACAACATACTTTATTTCAGATATAAGAAAACATAACCTATTATGTTGTCTTCCTTGTCAAACATCAACTCTTTAGCATGTCATATTTTAATGAGTGCTCACAATCATAAAAGATGTCCAAGATAGTATATTTATATGTGAAAACCTCTCTTTCTTTATTACTTCCTATTAATTGCAACGATGACCAAAACTATGTTTGTCAACTCTCAACAACTTTCATTCATCACACTCTTTATATGTGAAGCCATTACTCTCCATAAGATCAATATGATCTCTTTATTTCTTTTTATTCTTTCTTTTTCTTGTAGTCCCTCACGATCATAGCAGGATAATCAAGCCCTTGACTCAAAACTAATCTTTATTATACATAGCTCACGGACTCAATTACATAGAAGGATCATAAAGCAAAGCTCAAAACTAGATCATACTAAAACTTTATTCTACTAGATCAAGGTATTAATAAAATGATCGAACTAAGAAAAACGATAAAGATAGGAGTGTGATGGTGATACGATACCGGGGCACCTCCCCCAAGCTTGGCAGTTGCCAAGGGGAGTGCCCATACCTGATACTCAGTTCTCCTTTGTTGGTGAAGAAGATGGTGCTGATGATGGATAGTCGCACATCGAGCGTAGGAGATCCTCCAATTTGCGAATAATGCCCTTGAGTGCGGCGACATGCTCCTTCAACAAAATATTTTCACGTGTGAGATACTTATTTTGTATGCGAGCTAACTCAATCATCTTGAAAGCTTCAATCTCCGTTGGGGTAAGAAGATTGTAATGAGGTTGGAGGATGTCTTCGTCTTCTGCTGCCGGAGCTTAATCCTCCATGGCCTTCTTGATCCCATCATCCTTGTTGATCTCCCCGGGTTCTTCTCTCTTTAGCTCTATCTTCATTAGCCAAGCATCGTTGCCCTCATTGTTGGAGGAGAGGGACGACATGATGCCTGGCCTTCACAACTCTGGCAGAAAACAGCTCGAAACAAAAACAGAGGATGTTTGCGTGGTACGGTGGTCAAAACCTTTGGGAGATCATATAATGAATTTTTACCGACCAAAAGAAGTATCGTGCAAGAAAACGGAGTCCGGAGAGTACACGAGGTGCCCACGAGGTAGGGGGCGCGCCCTCCACCCTCGTGGACGCCTCATGTCCTTCCCAGACTACTTCTTATTTTCCTATTTTCTTAAATATTCCAAAACGGAGAAAAATTGCCATTAGAACTGTTTTGGAGTCGGTTTACTTACTGTACCACATACCTATTCCTTTTTGGAGTCTGAAACGTTCTGGAAGGTGTCCCTTATGTATTCCTCTGGGGTTACGGTTTCAATAACATTAGTTTCAACATTTATAGGATTACCTGAGATATAGTGTTTGATTCTTTGACCATTCACCACCTTCGGATTTGTGCCTTCAAAGTTGTTGATTTTTATGGCACCGGAACGATAGACCTCCTCGATAACGTAAGGCCCTTCCCATTTAGAGAGAAGTTTTCCTACAAAAAAATCTTAAACGAGAGTTGAATAGCAACACATAATCACCTACATTACACTCACGCTTTTGTATCCTTTGTCATGCCATCTTTTAACTTTTTCTTTAAACAGTTTAGCATTCTCATAGGATTGAGTTCTCCATTCATCAAGTGAGCTAATGTCAAATAGTCTCTTCTCACCAGCAAGTTTGAAATCATGTTACTGTTACTAATCCTCACTTGATCAAATCACAATTCAATTTCAAATCCAATCTAAAGTCAAAAATTCATATTTGTCAAACATGAAAACTAAAATGTTCATCTGGTGGCCAATAATCACTTGTTAATATTGGAGGTGAACTAACTTTTTTCCAAAATGTCCAAATGCCCTAAACCACTTTAAAACAGTGGCTAAAGAAAATAAATTAAATGCTTGTTAAGTTATAAAAATAATATACTACTTTATTTTGGTGCCCAGTTAATTATAGCAGTGGCCTAAGTTAAAATGGTATTTTAGGTGGAAGATTGGTTTTTATAAAACTATTTTTCTTTCTGAAAGTTAAAAAGAAAAACAAAAAAGTTAAAAAGAAAACCAAGAGAAGAGAGAGAGAGAGAGCAACCCCCTGGACCTAACCCACATGGGCCGGCCCACCTAACCCATCCGAGCGAGCCGAGATCCCCCCTTGCTCGTCCCCTTCCCTGTTCCCTCGACCGGGGTCGGAACAGGGTCATAGCCCTGGCGAACCCACTCGCCGTTGTCGGCGAGGGGATAAGGCCGCCACGCACGCGCCTTGATCCCTCGCCCACTCCACGCCCCTCTCCCTCTCCGCCTCTCCTCTCAAATCCCCTTTCCCCCCACGCGCTGCTGCTTCTCCTCTCCGCCATGGTCGCCACTACCGTCGCCTCCGCTTGCTCGCCCGCGTAGCCACCGGCCCCTCCTCGACGAGCCACCGTGTCCAGACGCGCCGTCGACGTCCACTACTGCGACCCCGACCACTAGCCCGAGCCGAAGCCCGCTACAGCACCGCCCCGACCAAGTCATCGTCCTCGGCTCCGACGAGCACCGTCGCCCCGCTTCGCCGCTTCTGCTGCTCCTAAGCGTTCACGGGGCCACCGTGTGCCCACTAGGTGAGCCTCCGCGTCGCTCCCTTCCCTCTCTTTCACGCTCTAGCGCGCTCCCTCGCCGTCCCCGCGGAGGTGAGCTCCGCGGCCCCCATGGCCGCCGACCGCGCGCCGTACGCGCTTCCGAGCCCCAGAGCAAGTCACTTGCGTGCTCCAGGACGCGCGCAGCACCCATTCGCAGCCCCTAGGCCGCTCCTGCCACGTTTCAAACAGGGCCCTGTCGCCGCCTCGGCTCAACGCTGGCGCTGTTTCCGGCCAGGTCCGGTCACGCCACCGCCACCGTTCGGTGCGCTGTCGCATGCTCGTTCGAGCAAGCCAAGTCACGGGCCCAGAGCCCCCATGTACATGAATCCCGGCGAGGGCCCGAGCCGCTCCGCCGCGGGAAGGGCTACCGGAGCTCTCTCCGGCGCGGTCCAACGTGGCGCAGCCACGGGGCCACCCTGGGCCACTAACTAGTGGATCCCGGGGGCTCGCTGACCAAGTTGACTGGGTCAACCATGATGACTTGGCAGCACTGTGCCACTGACGTGTAGGCCCCCACGTTTAATGAAATAATTTGAATTAAACTTAATCTGCTAACTATTTATACACTAACAGGTGGGCCCCTTCTAACTAATTAACTTAGTTAGTTTAGGTTAACCTTTGTTAGCCCTACTGTCTATGACAAGTGGGCCCCACTGGTCATTTTTGACCAGTCAACCGGTCTGTTGACTCTGATGTCGCAGTGACATCATGCTGACGCAATAATCTCTTGCTGTTAAAATAAACAAATCCAAAAAATGGTTTAATCTTTGAAAACTAATAGAAAATAAACTGTAACTCGGATGAAAATGTTTTCTACATGAAAATTACTCAGAAAAACGAGACGAATCCGAATACGCGGTCCATTCACCTGTCACGTGTCTCTAACTATCTGAACATGGAAGATTCCCCCTCCGGTCATCTGTCTGACACACGTCCGGAACCGGGAAAACATTCCCGGATGTTTTCCCTCTTCGTCTGTATCACCTAGCACTGCGTTAGTTCACCCCTAACACCGTGTTTTACCATGTTATGCATTATGATGCTTTGTTTGCTTTATATTTATTGTTTCTTCCCCCTTTCTCTCCGGTAGACCCCGAGACCGATGCTGCCCCTGTGACCGACTACGTCGACGACGACCCCTCCTTGCCAAAGCAACCAGGCAAGCCCCCCTGTGATCATCCCGATATCGCCCATTCCATTCTCTCATGCTTGCATTAGATTTTTCTACTGTTATTGGTTGCTCCTATTCTGTTGCATAGCCTCCTTTTGTAACCTGCTCATTGTACCTTACCTGCTTATCCTAAACTGCTTAGTATAGGTTGGTTAGTGATCCATCAATGACCCTCACCTTGTCCTTGTTGCCCCTGCTTCATCATCGAAGACCCGATCAACGGGATCGAAGACCAGGCCCCGACACCGCACATCACTTTCCCCTTTTGTTGCTCGACTCTGCAGAGTTACCATCGAGTGCCGAGGGTGGAACCTATACATCACTCCCGATGGGATCTCTGTAGTGTAGCTATTCGGTCATGGTCATCGAGGGTGATTTCCTCCTTAACCACTTCCGACGCGACTCTGTCGTGCAACCCCTCAAGTGTGAACCTCGGGGGTGGTTCCTCTTACGTTCACCTTGATGATTACATCGAGTGGAATCACCGGGGGTGATTCCTCGGGGTTTCCCCTTGATGTTTGGACACACGGATACTTGGACTTTACAACTATTACTTGGAAGGGCGGGTCGACCCTGAGGGGTACCCGCGAGTGATGTGGAGACGGGTTGACCTGGCGGGTGCCCGCGAGATAATTACGAGGCGTTGGCGGGCATTCCTAGCCCTTGCCTCAAGTCCTCGAGACAGGGCGATGGGGTCACATCTTTCGTGAGTCTCTGCTTGTTACCGAGCGTTCCTAATCCACTACGATTTGGATATTTGATCCGAGGGGCCTCTGACCTGATAACACTAACCATCACGTGGGCATAGTATGGGCGTTCTGCGTCATATGCATCAGCCGAAGCTTAATAGACGTCAGCGACTGAGCGGCGCATGCCGGGTTGGACTGGTAAGCTCCTGCCTTTTTTAAGGAGGTAGCTAGGTCTGCTCATCGGCCGCCCACGCAACATGCAGGAGTCCCCGGGGCGATGGCCCATGACCCCCGGGGGCAGAGGTTTAGTCCGGCGTGCTGGCCTCTCTATTAAACCTAGGTCGGGTTGCGGCGTATTGTTTGGCCGAGGCCGGGCATGACCCAGGAAAGTGTGTCCGACCGGAGTTAATCGAGCGTGGTGGGTAAGTTGGTGCACCCCTGCAGGGAAGAAAACATCTATCGATAGCCTGTCCTACGGTAACGGACACTTGCAGTTGTATCCCGATCGATACAACTAGAACTGGATACTTGTGATGAGAATTGGATTATGATGAGAACTGGATAGTATGGCTCTGGGATTGCTTTCTCGCAGGGAGTCGAGAAAGGATCTCTGGCCGAGGTTGATAACACTTCTACTACTTTACTTTATGCTACTCTACTCCCTCCTGTTGCTGCAAGATTGTGGTTTCCCGAAGATGCTAGTCTTCGATAGGCTAGCTTTCCCTTCTCTTCTGGCATTCTGCAGTCAAGTCCACAGATACAACCCTTTTCATTGCTACCAATGCATATGTAGTGTAGATCCTTGCTTGCGAGTACTTTTGATGAGTACTCATGGTTGCTTTGCTCCCCCTTTTCCCCCTTTCTTCTTCTTTCCGGTTGATGCAACCAGATGTCGGAGCCCAGGAGCTAGATGCCACCACTACTGGAATTAGCTTATTTGCCGTCTGCTAGTTCTTTGCCGTCTACTAGCTGACGGCAAAGAAGGTCTTTGCTGTCCGCTTACAAAAAACGGACGACAAAGAACTGGCTGATGGCAAAGAAAGATTTTGCCATCAGCCAGTTCTTTGCCGTCCGCTAGCTGACGGCAAAGATTCTTTGCCGTCAGCTGGCTGATGGCAAAGAGAGAGGTGGCCCCACTTACGAGCTGATTAGATAAAACTTAACGGCTCCCCTCTTTGCCGTCCGCTAGCGGACGACAAAGAGAGAAAAATAGCGGACGTCAAAGACCTAACTTCACTAACCTAACTAACGGCCGAGCTCCCTACCCCCTTCGTCAATATTTCTCTCCACGACCAGATCGACCCCCGCCGCCCGGCGCCGCCCCCCACCCGCCGCCACCCACAGCACCCGCCGCCGCCCCCGCCACCGCCCCCGCCACCCGCCACCTGCCGCAGCCTGCCTCGTCGCCCCACCACCCCGCCGCCCCCACCCGCCGATGCCCTGTCGCCCCACCATCCCGCCGCCGCGGCGCCCCGGCGGGGGCGGCGGGGCGCCGGGGCAGTGGGACGGTCGGGAAGCGCCGTCGCGGCGCCCCGGCGCCCCGGCGCCCCACCACGTCGCTTCCCGACCGTCCCACTGCCCCGGCGCCCCGCCGCCCCCACCACCCGCCCACCACCCCGGCGCCACCGCGGGCCCATCGGCCCCGCCTCCCTGCCGGCTCCCCCTGAGCTCTACCGCCCCGGAGCCCTGCCGCCCCCGTCGCCACCGCCACCCTCCCGCCCGCCGCCCCCGTCGCCACCGCCACCCCCGAGCTCCGGTGAGTTATTTTTTTTTCTGTTTTTTCTTTTTTTTGCCGTTTAATTGTTTGTGTTAGATTTAGGTCTAGATATGTGTTAGTGTTAGATTTAGTGCTAGATATGTGTTAGTGTTAGATTTAGTGCATGGGTTTTAGATAATTAGTTATATTATTAAAAGAAGTAGAAAAAGATGAAAAAAGAATAAGAAGAAAATGTAGAAGGGGAAGAAGAAGAGAAGGAAAGAAGAAGAAGAAAGGAAAGAAGAAGAAGAAGGATAGAAGGAAACACCCCGACCCCCTGACCCCGACAACCCCGACCCCGACATGACACCCCGACACCCCGACCCCTGACCCCGACACCCTGACCCCGACACCACACCCTGACACCCCAACCCCCTGACCCCGACACCCCGACCCCGACACCACACCCCGACACCCCGACCCCGACACGACACATTTGCCTACAGCAGCAGACGGCAAAGGCTTGTCCCACAGTGACGTCCAGCTGACGTCATTCGGCGGACGGCAAAGGCCGGATGCTCTTTGCCATCAGCGGCGGACGGCAAAGGCTACCGTTAGCCGCCTAACGGACCAACAGTGCATTTATTGCCGTCGGCTTTCTTTGCCGTCAGCCGCTGATAGCAAAGGCCCCTTTGCCGTCCACTTCAAAAAGCAGACGGCAAAGAAGCTCTTTACCGATGCCTACTTTGCCGGAGCCTTTTGCCGTCTGCGGCAGACGGCAAAGGCCTTTGCCGTCCGCCATCCTTGCCTTTGCCGTCTGCCATGGTAGACGGCAAAGTAGCTGATTCCTGTAGTGCACCGCCGATGCCTACTACTACGTGGGGACCGCCGACGACCAGGAGTAGTTAGGAGGCTCCCAGGCAGAAGGCCTTGCCTTTTCGATCGTTGCTACTTTTGTGCTAGCCTTCTTAAGGCAAACTTGTCTAACTTATGTCTGTACTCAGATATTGTTGCTTCCGCTGACTCTTGTGTATTCGAGCTTATGTATTCGAGCCCTTGAGGCCCCTGGCTTGTAATATAAAGCTTGTATTATTTTAATTTGTGTCTCGAGTTGTGTTGTGATATCTTCCCGTGAGTCCTTGATCTTGACCGTACACATTTGCGTGTATGATTAGTGTACGATTGAATCGAGGGCGTCACAATAATTGAGCTCTTTAATGGCCCAATATGCCTTATGTTCTAGTTCGAGAGGTAAGTGACAAGCTTTTCCATAGACCATTTTATACGGAGACATACCCATAGGATTTTTATATGCAGTTCTATAGGCCCATAATGCATCATCGAGTTTCTTGGACCAATTCTTTCTAGATCTATTAACAGTCTTTTGCAAAATAATTTAAGCTCTCTATTACTCAGTTCTACTTGACCACTAGACTGTGGGTGATATGAAGATGCAATTATATGATTAACATCATACTTAGCAAGCATTTTATGAAAAGCACCATGAATAAAATGTGAACCACCATCAATCATTAAGTATCTAGGGACTCCAAACCTCGGAAATATAACTTCTTTAAGCATCTTAATAGAGGTGTTATGATCAGCACTACTAGTTGGAATAGCTTCTACCCACTTAGTGACGTAATCAACAGCAACTAAGATATGTGTATACCCATTAGAGGAAGGAAACGGTCCCATATAATCGAAGCCCCAAACATCAAATGGTTCAATAACAAGTGAATAGTTCATAGGCATTTCTTGACGTCTGCTAATATTACCAATTCTTTGACATTCATCACAAGATAAGACAAACTTACGGGCATCCTTCAAGAGAGTAGGCCAATAAAAACCGGATTGCAATACCTTATGTGCAGTTCTATCTCCAGCGTGGTGTGCTCCATATACCTCGGAGTGACACTTGCGTAGGATCTGTTCCTGTTCATGCTCAGGTACACAACGTCTAATAGCACCATCTACTCCTTCTTTATAAAGGTGTGGGTCATCCCAGAAGTAATGTCTTAAATCATAGAAAAACTTTTTCTTTTGCTGGTATGTGAAACGAGGTGGTATAAATTTAGCAACAATGTAATTAGCATAATCAGCATACCAAGGAGCAGTACGAGAAGCATTTATGACAGCTAATTGTTCACCAGGAAAGCTATCATCAATAGGTAGTGGGTCATCAAGAACATTCTCTAACCTAGACAAGTTGTCTGTAACAGGGTTCTCAGATCCCTTTGTATCAATAATATGCAAATCAAATTCTTGCAGCAAGAGAACCCATCTAATAAGTCTAGGTTTAGCATCTTTCTTTTGCATAAGATATTTAATAGCAGCATGATTAGTGTGAACAGTTACTTTAGAATCAACAATATAAGGTCGGAACTTATCACAAGCAAATACAACTGCTAAAAATTCTTTTTCAGTAGTAGCATAATTTCTCTAGGCACTGTCTAGAGTTTTACTGGCATATTGGATAACATTTAATTTCTTATCAACTCTTTGTCCTAGAACAGCACCTACAACATAATCACTAGCATCACACATAATTTCAAAGGGTAAATTCCAATCAGGCGGCTGAACAATAGGTGCAGAAATCAAGGCTTTCTTAAATATTTCAAATGCTTCTACACAATCATCATCAAAGATAAAAGGAACATCTTTTTGTAAGAGGTTAGTCAGAGGCCTAGAAATTTTTGAGAAGTCCTTAATGAACCTCCTATAAAAACCGGCATGACCAAGGAAACTTCTTATACCTTTAATGTCCTTAGGACAAGGTATCTTTTCAATAGCATGAACTTTAGCTTTATCAACTTCAATACCTCTTTCAAAAATTTTATGCCCCAAGACAATACCTTCATTAACCATAAAGTGGCACTGTTTCCAATTCAAGACAAGATTAGTTTCTTCACATCTCTGCAAAACTCGATCAAGGTTGCTCAAGCAATCATCAAAAGAAGTTCCATGTACGGAGAAATCATCCATGAAAACCTCAACAATCTTTTCACAAAAATCAGAGAATATATCCATCATGCATCTTTGAAAGGTAGCAGGTGCATTGCATAAACCAAAAGGCATACATCTATAAGCAAAGGTACCGAAAGGACAAGTAAAAGTGGTCTTTTCTTGATCCTCTTTTGACACAGGTATTTGAGAGAAACCAGAGTAACCATCTAGAAAGCAAAAATGTGTTTGTTTGGATAATCTTTCTAGCATTTGATCAATAAAAGGTAAAGGGTAATGATACTTTTTAGTAGCTTTATTTAGTTTGCGGAAATCAATTACCATTCTATAACCTGTAACAATTCTTTGTGGGATCAATTCATCTTTATCATTAGGGACAACAGTAATGCCTCCCTTCTTAGGGACACAATGGACAGGACTTACCCACTGACTATCAGCAACCGGATAAATTATACCTGCCTCTAGAAGCTTTAGTATTTCTTTTCTTACCACTTCTTTCATCTTAGGATTTAACCGTCGTTGGTGATCAACAACCGGTTTAGCGTCTTTCTCCAATTTTATTTTGTGCTGGCATAGAGTGGGACTAATGCCCTTAAGATCATCAAGAGTATATCCAATAGCAGCACGATGCTTCTTCAGAGTTTTCAATAATTTCTTTTCGTCGTGCTCTGAAAGGTTAGCACTAATAATAACAGGATATATCTTTTTCTCATCAAGATAAGCATATTTAAGAGTATCAGGTAATGGTTTAAGATCAAACATGGTATCACCCTTGGGTGGAGGAGGATCCCCTAGGATTTCAACATGCAAGTTGTGTTTCAAAATTGGTCCCTGTTTAAAGAATACTTCATCTATTTCCCTTCTTTCATTCATAAATATATCATTTTCATGGTCGAGCAAATATTGTTCTAAAGGATCATTAGGAGGCATGACAATAGAAGCAAGACCAATAATTTCATCTTTACTAGGCAATTCTTTATCATGGGGTTGTCTACAAAATTTAGCAAAATTAAACTCATGAGACATATCCCCCAAACCAATAGTAACAACATCCTTTTTGCAGTCTATCCTAGGATTAACAGTATTCAAGAAGGGTCTACAAAATATAATGGGACAAAAGTTATCTTGTGGGGAACCAAGAACAAGAAAATCAGCAGGATATTTAACTTTCCCACACAAGACTTCAACATCTCTAACAATCCCCACTGGTGAAATAGTGTCTCTATTGGCAAGCTTAATTGTAACATCAATTTCCTCTATCTCAGCAGGTGCAATATCATGCATAATTTCTTTGTATAAGGAATGAGGTATTGCACTTGCACTAGCACCCATATCACATAAGCCATGATAGAAATGATCTCCTATTTTAACAGAAATAATAGGCATGCCTACAACAGGTCTATGTTTATTTTTAGTATCAGGTCTAGCAATTCTAGCAGCTTCATCACAGAAGTAAATAACATGCCCATCAATATTATCGGCCAAGAGATCTTTAACCATAGCAATACTAGGTTCAACTTTAATTTGCTCAGGGGGTGTAGGTGTTCTAGTATTACTTTTACGAACTACAGTTGAAGCTTTAGCATGATCCTTTATTCTAACAGGGAGAGGTAGTTTCTCAATATAAGCAATAGGAACAACAGGATCAACATTATAAGTGATAGTCTTTTCTTCAACTTTAATACGTGCAACTACTTTTACTTCAATGGGAGGATTATATTTAAACCACTTCTCCTTAGGGAGATCAACATGAGTAGCAAAGGATTCACAGAAAGAATCTACTATCTCAGAGTCAAGTCCATATTTAGTGCTAAATTCACGGAAAACATCGGTATCCATAAAAGATTTAACACAATCAAACTTGGGTGTTATACATGACTCCTTACCTTCGTCGAGATCCCAATCTTCAGAGTTGCGTTTAATTCTTTCCAATAAATACCATTTGAATTCAATAGTCTTCATCATAAAAGAACCAGTACAATAAGTATCGAGCATGGAGCGATTGTTGAGAGAAAGCCGAGCATAAAATTTTTGAATAACAATTTCTCTTAAGAGCTCATGATTGGGGCATGAATATAACATTGACTTGAGCCTCCCCCAAGCTTGAGCGATGCTTTCTCATTTGCGAGGCCAAAAATTATATATATAATTATGATCACGATGAACAACATGCATAGGATAAAACTTCTGATGAAATTCCAATTTCAGTCGGTTGTAGTTCCATGATCCCATATCATCACATAGCCTAAACCATGTCAATACCTTTCCCTTAAAATATAAAGGGAAGACCTTCTTCTTGATAACATCCTCGGGCATACCTGCAAGCTTAAATAATCCACAAACTTCATCCACATAGATTGGGTGCAAATCGGGATGTAATGTTCCATCACCTGTCAAAGGATTAGCTAGCAGTTTCTCTATCATACCCGAAGGAATTTCAAAGTAAACATTTTCAGTAGGTTCAGTAGGTTGGGGAGCAACTCTTTGCTCTATAGGTCGGGGTGAAGATACCCCGAACAAGCCCCTCAAAGGATTACTTTCCATAGTAACAAGTGACAGTAAATTTCAGCACACTATATAATTTTTTTTCCTTACCAAAGGTGCTTCACTCCCCGGCAACGGCGCCAGAAAAGAGTCTTGATGACCCACAAGTGTAGGGGATCTATCGTAGTCCTTTCGATAAGTAAGAGTGTCGAACCCAACGAGGAGCAGAAGGAAATGACAAGCAGTTTTCAGTAAGGTATTCTCTACAAGCACTGAAATTCTCGGTAACAGATAGTTTTGTGATAAGGTAATTTGCAACGGGTAACAAGTAATAAAAGTAAATAAGGTGCAGCAAGGTGGCCCAATCCTTTTTGTAGCAAAGGACAAGCCTGGAGAAACTATTATATGAAGGAAAACGCTCCCGAGGACACATGGGAATTATCGTCAAGCTAGTTTTCATCACGCTCATATGATTCGCGTTCGTTACTTTGATAATTTGATATGTGGGTGGACCGGTGCTTGGGTATTGCCCTTCCTTGGACAAGCATCCCATTTATGATTCACCCCTATTGCAAGCATCCGCAACTACAAAAGAAGTATTAAGGTATACCTAACCATAGCATGAAACATGTGGATCCAAATCAGCCCCTTACGAAGCAACGCATAACCTAGGGTTTAAGCTTCTGTCACTCTAGCAACCCATCATCTACTTATTACTTCCCAATGCCTTCCTCTAGGCCCAAACAATGGTGAAGTGTCATGTAGTCGACGTTCACATAACACCACTAGAGGAAAGACAACATACATCTCATCAAAATATCGAACGAATACCAAATTCACATGACTACTTATAGCAAGACTTCTCCCATGTCCTCAGGAACAAACGTAAGTACTCACAAATCATATTCATGTTCATAATTAGAGAGGTATTAATATGCATAAAGGATCTGAACATATGATCTTCCACCAAATAAACCAACTAGCATCAACTAAAAGGAGTAATCAACACTACTAGCAACCCACAGGTACCAATCTGAGGCTTTGGGACAAAGATTGGATACAAGAGATGAACTTGGGTTTGAGAGGAGATGGTGCTGGCGAAGATGTTGATGGGGATTGACCCCCTCCCGCTAATAGGATCGATGGTGATGAAGATGGTGATGATTTCCCCCTCCCGGAGGGATGTTTCCCCGGTAGAACTGCTCCGCCGGAACCCTAGATTGGTTCCGCCAAGATTCCACCTCGTGGCGACGGTGTTTCGTCCCGAAAGCCTCCTTCTGATTTTTTCCAGGGTGAAAGACTTCATATAGCAGAAGATGGGCACCGGAGGCCTGCCAGGGGCCCACGAGGCAGGGGGCGCGCCCAGGGGGTAGGGAGCACCCGCCACCCTCGTGGCTAGGGTGTTGGCCCCCTCTGGTTGAATATTTCTCGAGTATTTTTTATATTCCAAAACGTGCCTCCGTGAAGTTTCAGGACTTTTGGAGTTGTGCAGAATAGGTCTCTAATATTTGCTCCTTTTCCAGCCCAGAATTCCAGCTGCGGGCATTCTCCCTCTTCATGTAAACCTTGTAAAATAAGAGAGAAAAGGCATAAGTATTGTGCCATAATATGTAATAACGGCCCATAAGGCAATAAATATTGATATAAAAGCATGATGCAAAATGGACGTATCAATGCCTATGTAATGATCATTGCCTGGATACCATCATAATTATTTGAGGTTCTATCAATTTCCCAACAGTAACTTGTTTACCCACCGTTTGCTATTTTTCTTGAGAGAAGCCACTAGTGAAACCTACGGCGCCCGGGTCTTCTTCCTCATATATTTGCTTGCGATCTATTTTTCCTTTGCACTTTTATTTAGATCTATTAAACCAAAAATACAAAAATACCTTGCTGCATTTTATTTCTATTTATTTTATTTCATGTTGGATCTATCAAATTATTACAACTTATTCCCATCTGCACGCCGTTTCTGGCGCCGTTACCCGAAAGGGATTGATAAACCCTTTAACATGTCGGGTTGCGAGGTGTTGTTATTTGTGGGCAGGGGCTGTTTATGTCGTGTTGCTTGGTTGTCCAACTGGTTCGATAACCTTGGTTTCATATCTCTGGGAAATACCTACCGCCGCTGTGCTGCATCATCTCTTCCTCTTTGGGGAAATATCGGCGTAGCTTCAAGCGACATCATCAATCCCTTGACGGTTAATTGCAAGGATCAAATCTCGTGGTGATTCAAAGATAAACAAAAAACCCAAAATAAAGTAAAGCTAAATAAATTGCAGCAAGGTAATTTTGAATTTTAATATATGATAAAGATAGACATGAGGGGCATAGTTTTCACTAGAGGCTTCTCTCTTGAACATAGCATGTGGTGGGTAAACAAATTAGTATTGTGCAACTGATAGAAAAGCGCATAGTTATGACTATATTCAAGGCAATGATCATGTATACATGCATCACGTCCGTGATAAGTAGACCAACTCGTGCATGCAACTACTACTATTAATCCACACATCGACCTCCATCCAGAATGCATCAAGAGTATTAAGTTCATAAAGAACGGAGTAACGCCTTAAGCAAGATGACATGATGTAGACAAAGTAAACTAGATCAATATGAATAAACCCCATCATTTTATCCCTAATGGCAACAATACAAATACGTGTCATGTCCTCTTCTGTCACTGGGATTGAGCACCGTAAGATCGAACCCATCACAAAGCACCTCTCCCTTTGCAACATAAATCAATCTAGTTGGCCAAACCAAATCAATATAGCGGAGAGAAATACAAAGCTCTAATAATAATGCAAATAATAATTTAGAAAATACTCAAATAATATTCATGGATAATCTGATCATAAACTCACAGTTCATCGGATCCCAACAAACACACCGCAAAAAGGATTACATCGAATAGAAACCCAAGAACATCAAGGAGAACATTGTATTGAAGATCAAAGAGAGAGAAAAAGCCATCTAGCTACTAGCTATGGAACCATAGGTCTATGGTAAACTACTCACACATCATCGGAAGGGCGGCAAGGTTGATGTAGATCCCCTCCATGATCGATTCCCCCTCCGATAGAGTACCGAAAAAGGCCTCCAGTTGGGATCTCACAAGAACAGAAGCTTGCAGCGGCGCAAAAAGTGTTTCAGGTGGCTTTCTCTTGGTTTCCCGATGTTAGAGAATTCATAGAGCTAGAATTAGGTCAAACAGAGAAATGAGGTGCCCACAAGCTACATGAGCGCCACCCCCGGGCACGCCCATGTGGTTTGTGGCTTGCTCCTTCATCGTCTGGGCCTCTCTCGAAGCTTCTAGGGTCTCTTATGTCTAGAAACATATCGTCAAAAATTTCTTCGTATTTCGACTTCGTTTGGTACTGATTTTCTGGAAAACCAAAAATAGGAAAAAAACAACAACAATTGGTACTTGGCACTTAGTTAATAGGTTAGTCCTGAAAAATGATATAATATTGCATATAATTGAATATAAAACATCCTAGATTGGTACTATAATAGCATGTAACTATAAAAAATTGTAGATACGTTGGAGGCGTATCAAGCATGCCTGATACGTCTCCCACGTATCCACAATTTTTTATTGTTCCATGCTGTTATATTATCATTCTTGGATGTTTTATAATAATTTTATATCAATTTTTGGTACTAACCTATTGACATAGTGCCAAGTGCAAGTTGCTATTTTCTGTATGGTTTTTACATCCCAGGAAATCCAAACGGAGTCCAAACACAGCGAAACTTTTTGTGGATTTTTTTGGACCAGAAGATATCCAGTGGGCCGGAGAAGCACCCTGGTGCCTCCCGAACCGGCTCTTTGCTCTATAAATACCCCAATATTCCAGAAACCCTAGGGGAGTCGACACAAATCAATTCCAGCCACCGCAGAGTCCAGAACCACCAGATCCAATCTAGACACCATCACGGAGGGGTTCACCACTTCCATTGGTGCCTCTTCGATGACGCGTGAGTAGTCTCTTGTAGAATTTTGGGTCCGTAGTTAGTAGCTAGATGGCTTCCCCTCTCACGTTTAATTCTCAGTGCAATGGTCTCTTGGAGATCCATATGATGTAACTCTTTTTGCGATATGTTTGTTGGGATCGGATGAACTTTGAGTTTATGATCAGATCTATCTTTTTATCCATGAAAGTTAATTGAGTCTTCTTTGACCTCTTATATGCATGATTGCTGATAGCCTCGTATTTCTTCTCTCACATTTGGGTTTTTTCTGGCCAACTTGATCTATTTATCTTGCAATGGAACGGGTGCTTTGTGACGGGTTCGATCTTATGGTGCTTCATCCCAGTGGCAGAAGGGGAACCAACATGTATGTATCGTTGCCATTAAGGATAACAAGATGGGGTCTATTTCTACATAAATAGATCTAGTCTACATCATGTCATCATTCTTATTGCATTACTCCGTTTCTCCATGAACTCAATACAATAGATGCATGCTGGATAGGCGGTCGATGTGTGGAGTAATAGTAGTAGATACAGGCAGGATTCCGTCTACTAATCTTGGACGTAATGCCTATATAATGATCATTGCCTGGATATCGTCATGATTATTTGAAGTTCTATCAATTTCCCAAGAGTAATTTGTTTACCCACCGTTTGCTATTTTCTCGAGTGAAGCCACTAGTGAAATCTACGGCCCACGGGTCTCTTCTTTAATATATTTACCAGTGCGATCTATTTTCCTTTGCTTTTATTTTCACATCTATTAAACCAAAAATACAAAAATACCTTGCTGCAATTTATTCTTATTTATTTTATCTCGTGTTCCTGCGATTCAATCTATCTATTTTTATCACGTCCGTTTGCCAATTTTTGGCGCCGTTACCCGGAAGGGATTGACAGCCCCTTTAACACGTCGGGTTGTGAGTATTTGTTATCTGTGTGCAGGTGTCGTTCACGTAGTGTTGCTTGGTTCTCCTACTGGTTCGATAACCTTGGTCTCATCACTAAGGGAAATACCTACCCTCGCTATGCTGCATCATCCCTCCCTCTTTGGGGAAATAGCGACGTAGTCTAGCAGACATCAATGCCCAAGCTTAATTCCTGTTTGTCCTCAAGTAGGTAAATGATAATTTTTTTGATGGGGAATGCTACCTAACATGTTCATCATGTAATATTTATTTTGTGGCATGAATATTAAGATCTGAATGATTCAAAGCAATAGACTATAATTTGACATAAAGACATCAATACTCAGGCATCCCAACAAACAATCATGTCTTTCAAAATATCAATGCTAAAGAAAGTTATCCCTAAAAAATCATATAGTCTTGTTATCCTCCATCTTATTAACACAAAGTATTTATCATGCACAACCCTGATGACATGCCGAGGAATTGGTTCATACTTTTGAACACGCTTCAGCTTTTTCAACCCCAACGGAATACATGAGCGTAAGCCATGCACTATGGGTATAACACTATGGGTGGTAAAGATTAATATGGAGAAGACAAAAAAGGAAAAAGTCTCACATTGACGAAGTTAATCAATGGGCTATGGAGATGCCCATCAATTGATGTCAATGCAAGGAGTAGGGATTGCCATGCAACGAATGCACTAAGAGCTAAAAAGTGTATGAAAGCTCAAAAAATAAAACTAAGTGGGTGTGCATCCAACTTGCTTGCTCATGAAGACGTCGGGCATTTGAGGAGGCCCGTCATCGGAATATACAAGCCAAGTTCTATAATGAAAAATTCCCACTAGTATATGAAAATGAAAGCATAGGAGACTCTCTTATGAAAAACATGGTGCTACTTTGAAGCACAAGTGTGGAAAAGGATAGTAAAATTGCCCCTTCTCTCTTTTTCTCTCATTTTTCATTTTTTTCTTTTTACATTTTTATCTTTTTTTGGTCGGCACTTTTTGGCCTGTTTTTATTTTTTCTAATATTTCCTCACTGGAACAATGCTCTAATAATGAATAATGATGATCATCACACTTATTTACTTACAACTAGATACTAGAACAAGATATGACTCTATATGAATGCCTCTGGCAGTATACCAGGATTTCAATGATGCTGGTGTAACATGTATAAAAAATGATGAATGGTGGCTGAGTCACAAATACTATGTGAGGTATATGATCATGCAATGTGATATGACAATGATGATGTGTGTCATAAAACGGAACGGTGGAAGTTGCATGGCAATATATCTCGAAATGGCTATGAAAATACCATAATAGGTAGGTAAGGTGGCTGTTTTGAGGAAGATATAAGAAGGCTTATGTGTGATAGAGTGTATCACATCACAGGGCCTGGATGCACCAGCGAAGTTTGCACCAACTCTCATGGTGAGAATGGCCAATGCACGGTATTGAAGAGGCTAGCAAATTGCCGAAACGTGATAGTATGTATAATCCATGGACTCACATTAGTCATAAAGCACTCATATACTTATTGCGAAAGTTTATTACCCCTCGAAGTAAAGTATTACTACACATGCCCCTAGGGGGATAGATTGGTAGGAAAAGACCATTGCTCGTCCCAGACCGCCACTCATATAGAAGACAATCAATAGTAAATCATGCTCCAACTTCTTAGCATAACGGGAGACTATACGTGCATACTTCGGGAGTCACAAACATTAACACCAATATTCTTACTAAACCACAATCATTCACTAGTACCTCCCACATATTATTATCTTAATATCACAAACTATTTCAAGCAATCAAACTTATCATATTCAGTGGTCTACATGAAAGGTTTTATTATATCCCTCTTGAATACCTATCATATTAAGACCAATTTCATAACCCGTGCATATTGCCATTACTATTTATCAAACTATCAAAATGATATAAGTGAATCATGAGAGTGCAACTATTTCTTTAAAATATAACCACCGCCATGCTCTAAAAAATATAAGTGAAGCACTAGAGAAACTGTCTAGCTGAAAAGATATAAGTAAAGCACAAAGAGTATTCTAAGAAAACACGAATGAGTGTGTGTCCCTCTAAAGAAGGTGTTTCCAGCAAAGATGATTGTTGCAAACTAAAAATCAAACAAAGCAAAGACTCATATAATACACAACGCTCCAAGCAAAACCGTATCATGTGATGAATAAAAATATAGCTCCAAGTAATTTACCGATGGTTGGTAGACGAAAGAGAGGATGCCTTTCGGAGCATCCCCAAGCTTAGATGCTTGGGTTTCCTTGAATATTACCTTGGGGTGCCTTGGGCATCCCCAAACTTAGGTTCTTGCCACTCTCTATTCCTTCATACATCGCGGTCTCAATTAAAACTTGAAAACTTCAGCACACAAAACTAAAATAAATCTTTGTTAGATTTGTTAGTATAATAATCAAATCACAAACTTTAGGTACTGTTATGAACCCATTCATATTTTATTATTTCATAGTACCTAATGTATTCCAACTTCTCCATGCCTTATACCCCTCGATACAATCCATAGATTCATCAAAGCAAGCAAACTATGCAACGAAAACATAATCTGTCTAAAACAGATTAGTCTGCACCAATCTGAATAATGACTATACGTCTGTAACTCCAATGATTCAAAAAAATTAGGACAACGTGGGCAATTTGTATATCAACCATCTGTAAAACATCCATAATTGTTTCACGTTCAGTGAATTTAAAGAATTCCAGAACTGGGTGCAAAAGTTTCTGTTTTTTCACAGAATCAAATCAACTATCAACCAAATCATCCCAAAGGCTTTACTTGGCACAAACACTAATTAAAACACAAAAACACAACCATAATAGTAGCATAATTGTGTGCAAAAAAAACCCTAAAAGAAACAAGAAAAATAAAGATAGCTATTGGGTTGCCTCCCAACAAGTGCTGTTGTTTTACACCCCTAGCTAGGCGTAATGCATAGTTTCAAGTGTTATCATCCTTAGTTTTCACATCTTGAGATGTGTGTTTATCAGGAGGATTTTGAAAAACAATGCAGAATACATCATCAACAAAAATCTTAGCATTATTAAGCTGATGATCCTCCAACCCTTGTTGGTTCCCTTTTACAATCCATGCATATTGTTGATTAATAGCATTGCAAACTTGTTGGATTACCTTTAAAGGAGCGACTTCCTTTTTAGTATTTTCGTCAAAAGTGTGGTTATCACGAAACAAATTCCTCAACCAATAATTTTCATCGTATGAAATCTCATCTATCACAGGATGTTCATGGCTCATATTGTAAAAATCAAAGATCTCTCTAGCCTCTTGCACTATGCGATCAAATTCATTCATGAGGACAAGGGTGGCTATATTCTTAGCATTAGGGTTGTTTATAACTGGCAACTCATAAAAAAATCTTTGCAAAGTGGGATGAATGCGCATAAATCTTCTGTCAAGTTTAAGGATAAGTGCAGAGATAGCTTTGGCATAACTATTGCTTCTTTTTAGAATTGGAACATCATCGCAAACCAAATTTCCCGTACAAGTAAAGAATTCCTGAATAATGCTTTTTCCTATGATGTTCCCGCTTTCCGTCACAAAAGTTTTATATCCAAATTTGTGGGAATTTCTATTTTAGGAGTTTTACATGAAAATGGGAGGCAGATAAAAAATGAAAGTAAACAAGAAAAAAGGCAAATGAAAAATATTATTGTGTTTTTTGTAAATTTGTTTTAGAAGTGGGGGACATGAAAATGGGAGGCAAATAAAAAATGAAAGTAAATGCAAGTAGATGATAGTTTATGCGAAGGTACTTGATAGGTTTTGGTGATGTCTCCCTGCAACGGAGCCACAAATTTATCCTGCTACTTGTGAGCTGCGTTGGGATTTCCTCGAAGAGGAGAGGATGAAGCAGTACCGTAGAGATAAGTATTTTGCTTAGTTAAGAACCAAGGTTATCAATCTAGTAGGAGAACCACGCAAATACTCTTAAACAGTATCTACATAGAGAAAAGCAAATACTTGCACGCGACGCAAACAAGGGAATTGTCAATCCCCTAGGCAGTTAATTGCAAGGATCAAATCTCGTAGTGCTAGATAGATAAAGTAAAACACAGAATAAAAGAATGGTAAATAAATTAAAGCAAGGTATTTTTGAATTTTATATATGATAAAAGTAGACCCGAGGGCCATAGTTTTCATTAGAGTCTTCTCTCTTGAATAAACCATAGGATGGGTAAACAAATTACTGTTGGGTCATTGATAGAAAAGCACATAGTTATGACGATATTCAAGCCAATGATCATGTATAAAGGCATCATGTCCGAGACAAGTAGACAGACTCTTGCCTGCATCTACTACTATTTCTCCACCCATCGACTGCTATCCAGCATGTATCTATGGTATTAGGCAAGATGACATGATGTAGACAAAGTAAATCCAATCAATAAGAATAAACCCCATCCTTTTACCCTTAATGGAAACGATACAAATACGTGTCATGTCCCTTTCTATCACTGGGATATAGCACCGCAAGATCGAACCCATCACAAAGCACCTCTCCCGTTGCAAGATAAATCAATCTAGTTGGCCAAACCATATGGATAGATCGGAGAGAAATACAAAGCTATAACAATCATGCATAAGAGTTCAGGTAAGGCTCAAATAATATTCATGAATAATCTGATCATAAACCCACAATTCATCGGATCCCAACAAACACCCCGCAAAAGAAGATTACATCGAATAGATCTCCAAGATCATCAAGGAGAACATTGTATTGAAGATCAAATAGAGAGAAGAAGCCATCTAGCTACTAGCTATTGACCCGTAGGTTTGTGGTGAACTACTCATGCATCATCGGAAGGGCATCAAGGTTGATGTAGAAGCCCTCTGTGATCGATTCCCCCTCGGGCAGAGTATCAAAGAAGGACTCCGGATGGGATCACAGAAGAACAGAGGCTAGCGGCGGCAGAAAAAGTGTTTCGGGTGGCTCTCTGATGTATCAGGAATATTTGGGAATTTACATAAATGAAATTAGGTCAAGAGGTTCCACGAGGGGCCCACAAGCCGGGGGCGCCCCCGGGGCACGTCTCCCGGGCTTGTCGCTTCCTCATGGTCCGCAGGTCTTCTCCCGAAGCTTCTTGGGTCCCTTCTGGTCCAGATTTTTTTCAAAAGGTTTCATAGCTTTTGGACTCCGTTTGGTACTGATTTTCTGAAAAGTCAAAACAAAGCCAAAAAACAACAACTGGCACTGGGCACTAGGTTAATAGGGTAGTCCAAAAAATGATATATAATTGCACATAATTGCATATAAAACATCCAAGGTTGATACTATAATAGCATTGAACAATAAAAAATTATAGATACATTGGAGACTTATCAGCAGGAGGGGTCGATGCAGTGTGCGGACACGCAGTCCTCTGGTGCGACGTAGTCACTGCGCACACCCATGCAGAGCTGGTCCCATAAGGAATGTGGTGTTGAACTAGGGCTTGACCCATCATGAACATCGCTGGCCGAGGAGAGGGCTGATACATCTCCAATGTATCTATAATTTTTTATTGTTCCATGCTGTTATATTATCAATCTTGGATGTTTTATATTCATTTTATAGAAATTTTATATCATTTTAAGGGACTAACCTATTGACATAGTGCCCAGTGCGAGTTGTTGTTTTTTGCTTTGCAGAATATCCATATCAAACGAAGTCCAAATGCAGCGAAACTTTCTGGAGATTTTTTTCTGCCCAGAAGACACCCAGGAGGCCAAGGAGGTGTACCAGAGGAGGCCCGTGGGGCCCACGAGGCACCAGGGCACGCCGGAGGCCCCAGGCGTGCCCTGGTGGGTAGTGGAGCCCACGGGAGTCTTATCCAGCGTTTCTCAGCTCTATAACTATCCAAATATTCCAAAAACCCTAGGGGAGCCGAGAGATCATAGTTTCCACTGCCACAAGTTCCAGAACCACGAGATCCAATTGATACGTCTCCAACGTATCTATAGTTTATGAAGTATTCATGCTGTTATTTTATCATTCTTGGATGTTTTACAATCATTTTATAGCAACTTTATATCATTTTTTGGGACTAACCTATTGACCTAGTGCCCAGTGCCAGTTGCTGTTTTTTGCATGTTTTTTACATCGCAGAAAATCAATACCAAATGGAGTCCAAATGCAACGAAACTTCACGGAGATTTTTTATGGAGCAGAAGACCAACAGTGGGCCAAAGAAGCACCTGGGGGTGCCCCGAGGGGGGCACAACCCACCAGGGCGCGCCAGGGCCCCCTGGCGCGCCCAGGTGGGTTGTGCCCACCTCGGTGGCCTCCCGCGCCCCTCTTTGCACTATAAATTCCCAAATATTCCGAAACCCTTCGTGGTTAACCTAGATCAGAAGTTCTGCTGCCGCTAGGCTCTGTAGCCACCGTAAACCAATCTAGACCCGTTCCGGCACCCTGCCGGAGGGGGGAATCATCTTCGGTGGCCATCTTCATCATCCCGGCGGCCACCACGATGAGTAGGGAGTAGTCCACCCTCGGGGTTGAGGGTTTGTCCCAGTAGCTATGTGTTTGATCTCTCTCTCTATCTCGTGATCTATATCATGGGCTTTGTTAACATAGATGGATCATATGATGTTTCTCCCCTCTATACTCTTGCTGTGATGAATTGAATCGTTACCCTTTGATGTTTTGTCTTGTCGGATTGAATATTCAGATATGAGAACACATGATGTATGTCTTGCGGTATGAATATTTGAGGTGACAATGGGGTATCGTATCTATTCACTTGATGTATGTTATGGCACTCAACTTGCAGATTCCCGAGGTGACGTTGGGGCAATCTATGCATAGGCGTTTATGCACGTTTTTATTATCTTTTCTTCGATTGAAACTTTGGGGTCTCTTTGTAGTTCTTTGTGTGGATTGAGTATTATGAATATGAATTTGCTTTGGTGTTATTTCAGTACGAACTCTAGGATAGATCGAACGGAAAAATAGCTTTGTGTTATTTTAGTACGAACTCTTGAATAGATCGAACGAAAAGAATAACTTTGAGGTGGTTCTGTACCCTACAAACAATTTCTATCTTTTGTTCTCCGCTAATAGGAACACGGGAGTGATTCTTTATTGCACTTTGAGGGATGATCATATGATCCAACTATGTTAGCATTGTTGAGAGATTGCACTAGCGAAAGTACGGACCCTAGGCCTCATTTTAAAGCATTGCAATACTGTTTTTGTGCTCGTTTACTATTTGCTACCTTGTTGTTTTTATTTATTCAAATTATAAAAATATATTTCTACCATCAATATTACACTTTTTTCACCATCTCTTCGCCGAACTAGAGCACCTATACAATTTGCCATTGTATTGGGTGTGTTGGGGACACAAGAGATTTCTTGTATTTGGTTGCAGGGTCGTTTGAGAGAGACTATCTTGATCCTACACCTCCCATGGATTGATAAACCTTAGGTCATCCACTTGAGGGAAATTTCTACTATCCTACAAAACTCTGCGCTTGGAGGCCCAACAAGTGTCTACAAGAATAAAGTTGCGTTGTAGACATCAAGCTCTTTTCTGGCGTCGTTGCCGGGGAGGTGAGTGCTTGAAGGTATATCTTTAGATCTTGCAATTCAATCTTTTAGTTTCTTGTTTTATCACTAGTTTGGTCTATAAAAGAAAACTAAAAAAATGGAATTTAGATTGCATCATATTATTCTTCATCTTTATAATATCTTTCTTGAAAATGATGGATCGGAAAATTGTGCTCCATTGTTAGAATAAGAAGTCAACAAAGTGCTTGGCACAAAATATTTGAATTATGAGCATGATTGCAATATTGTTAGTATGAATTTTCTTTGAATATCCAAAATGCTAATGATGATTGCAGAAGTCATGATAAAAATGTTTCTTATAAGCATGTCACTTTTTGCGGAGTGAATTAGGATTGCAATTGCGCACCAAAAATGGAAGATAGATTTTGTAAGAAGCATAAATATTTAGAAACGAAAAAGTTGCAAGAGAGGCTAGATGATTGTGCTGAAAGATGTAATTTTTTTCGCCATCCTTGTGAACTTTGCAATGAACTTGGTCATTTAAATCTCCAATGCAAATTATTTCATGATCACATCGTGTCCACAAATTGTGATAACTTGATTACCCTTGAGAATCATAAAGAGTTTAGTCTTCTTTTGGGGTATGAAGAAATGAAGCGTATAACTAAGGGTTTTCCAAATCCCGAGTGATTTCTTGATTTTTATCTAGAAGAAATTTATATGTTTTGTGCGGTAAATTGTATTGAGAATCCTTATATTGCCAACTACTTAAATACAAGAAAACAAATGGAGTATGAAGAGAGTACTAAGAAAGGAAAACTGTTTCCCAATACCCTCCTAGTGTTTATTATGATGAATCAGGTAACGAGGAGGAGCTTCCTATCCAATAAATCTCTTCAACAAGAAGCTTAAAGAAATTAATTAAACCCACACATGATGTGGTGAAGAAGAAGAAAATAAGAATTAATAAAGGTAAAAGGCATCTCTCCCAAATAATGTTGCTCCTATCACCATTGTGCCTCATGAAAGTGAATCAAATATGTTGATGGAGGATGATGATATTGAGTATGATTTTGTGATACCTACTACTTTTTGTAATTGTTATGATTGGGAAGACAACGATGTCCCTTATGATCTTGAAAATCTTTTTAGCACTTGCTTGGAAGAATATGATAATAATGTTTGCTATACTATTGGTGCCATTCATGCTATTGATAAGAATGATTGTGATGATATGCAAAACCACAAGCTTGGAGATGTTGTGTTTAATGAGTATGACATGTTTGAAGATTTATTTGCTGGAAATAATGCTTGTCCTAAGCTTGGGGATGCTTTGCTTAATGTATATGATCCTTTGCTTCCTTCTACTTTCGGTAAGAAAATTTATTATGATGATAGCATGCCTCATATTTATGATGATTACATTGATAAAAGTGGGTTTGGAAGAGTGTCAACTCTAGGTAGTAGTGATCCCACTATTTTGGAGGGTGTTGAATCTTATTACAATATTGATGAAAGTCGATTTGGAGAGGTCATGACTTTATTTAGTGATACATCCAGTATTTTGGAAGAGGTTTCAATTGACTATGACAATAAAGTTGCTATCTATGATGATTATTATGATGACATGTATGCCATAAAGAGTGATAAATCTTCTATGCTTGTGCATCATGAAAAGAGTGTTGTATGTGATGGTTATATTATTGAATCCATTCATGATGTTTCTGAAAATTATTATGAGGAAGGAACTTATGCTCTTACATATCTCAATAATATCAAGTTTCTTCTCTATGTGTTGATTGTTTTGAAGTTGCACTTGTTTTGCCTTCCTATGCTAGTTAATTCTTGCTCCCATAATTTGTTTGCTCACAAAATTCCTATGCATAGGAAATGGGTTAGACCTAAATGTGCTAGTAATATGCTTCATGATGCTCTCTTTATGTTTTAATTCTTATCTTCTATGCAAGCATCATTGAAATCATCATGCCTAGCTTAAAAGGCATAAAAGAAAAGCGCTTGTGGGGAGACAACCCACACTTTCAACTACTATTTTTGTGCGCTCACATGATTATGCTACTGTATTAATCATGTTTTATAGCTTTTTTTCAACAAAGTGCCAAGTAAAGCCTTTGGGATCATCTTGGGTGATAGTTGATTTGACCCTGCTGAAAAACAGAAACGTTTGTGTTCACGAAAATAAGTCTCGTTTTTAACAAAAGAGTGATTTTGAGTTGATTATTTTTGCAGAAGTTTAACATGCAAATTGCTAACGTAGTCCTAATTTTTGCATAATTTTTGGAGGAGCAGAAGTATGGTATTTATCCAGATGATTACAGACTGTTCTGTTTTTGATAGATTGTGTTTTCAATGCATAGTTTGCTTGTTTCCTAGTTTCTATGTCTTATACTGCTCAATATAAATTGTAGAAATGATATGCTAGAGTAGGCATTGTGTCGAAACAATTATGAATCTTGTCTTTGACAATAGCAAAGTGAAATGGTTTGCTCTTTATCATACTAACCTATCTCATGAAGTTCCATTAACTTTTGTGTGATTGAAGTTTTCAAGTTTTGGGTGAGATATCAATATGAGGAGAATAAGGAGTGACAAGACCCTAAGCTTGGGGATGCCCAAGGCACCCCCAAGGTAATATTCAAGGAATATACAAGCAACTAAGCTTGGGGATGCCCCGGAAGGCATCCCCTCTTTTGTCTCCAACGTTATCGGTAACCTCACTTGGAGCTATGTTTTCATTCATCACTTGATTTGTGTTTTTCTTGGAGCGTAAATTTATTTTGTTAGGATTTTCTTGCTATTATTTAGCATAGTGTTTTGCATCTTTTATTTCAATAAAAGTGGCATTGATAGCCTTTACTATGCTTATTTTACAAGTCTACATGTTGCTGTTTGGAAACAGAAAGTTTATCGATGTTGCAAAAATTCCCGAGGAAAGTCAGAATGTGATAAAATGTTGAAACTTTTTGCATAATAAGCTCTGATAAATTCTCTACAGTGTGGTAGAATTTCATAATGTTTGGAGTTAGGGAAGTGTTGATACTCTTCCACTCTTTACCGACTGTACTCTTTTGGCAGATTGCTGTTATGTTTGCATTGTTTGCATATGCTTGCTTTTTTAATTAATATATTTGAGGATAGGAGTATTAAAGATGCTGAGGAATTTAGTATGCAATGTTGAATAATAATTTTATTGATTTGCCATAGTAGAGATTGACAAGGTTTTTGCATTAGTTTATACTAACTTATCTCACGAGTTCTTTTTGAGTTTTGCATGGATAAAGCTTTTGAGATTTAGAAAAACTGTGATATGAGAAGAATTAAGGAGACACAAAAGATCAAGCTTGGGGATGCGCAAGGCACCCCAAGATAATATTTCAAGAAGTCTCAAGCATCTAAGCTTGGGGATGCCCCGGTAGGCATCCCAACTTTTTCCTTCAACAATTATCGGTTAGTATCGGTTGAGCCTAAGTTTTTGCTGCTTCACATGAGTTGTGCTATTCTTAGAATGTAATTTTATTTTTGTTTTACTTGCTGTTTTAATAAAATATTTATATCTGAAAGTTTTAAATAAAATAGAGTCCTCAAATAGTTGCCAAGGAGACTAAGTAAGCGACATTCACATCCCGTCAACGAAGCTCTTTTCTTTGGAATTGCTCTTGTGCTTCACTTATATCCTATGAGTAAATTGTTGAATAAATTGAATGCCATGAAGTTGATATCTTATCATGCCTAGTGGTAACTTCACATTGGGTGTAGAAAGTGAAATCTTTTGAGGCTTGATAATCACAATTTTGGTCATACAAGAAATTCACGAATAATTAGTATAAGGAAGAGAACTTTCACATGTAAATACACTATCATGGAAATCCTTTGTGATTGTGAGCCCCCATCAAAATATTATATGCCAAAATTGTTGACGTTGGACAAAGAAGACAACGTAATGATTTATGTTTGCTCATATTCACATAGAAGTCATATTGTCATAGATCCTTCAACATGTGGTGCTTGCCCCCCATCTTTGCTAGGCCAAAAATTCCGCACCATGTAGAGATACTACTTGTGCATCCAAAAAACCTTAAACCCAAATCTTATTTTCAAGAGTCCACCATACCTACCTAAGGATTGAGCAAGATCCTTCAAGTAAGTTGTCATCGGTGCAATAAGGCAATAAAAATTGCTTCTAAAAGTGTTAGATAATTTAGTGTAAGAGAAAATTGAGCGTTGTACGAACTTATGATGGCAAAGCAATAAAAGCGACGAGCTGCATAATAAAGGTTGCTATCATAAGGGCCAATATAACGTGACGTTCTTTTGCACTAAGGGGTTGATCATAGAAACAAATAAGCGTATGGCAACCTCTGCTTCCCTCTATGAAGGGCCTATCCTTACTTTTATGTATTTACTTCTATGCAAAGAGTCAAAGTTATTCTCTCTATTCCTTTTTATTTTCCTCTTTTGGCAAGCATCATGTGGTGAGGAAAGATCTAGGCACATATGTCCAGATGAATATGGGTAGCATGAGCTATTATTGTTGACATCACCCTTGAGGTGAATACGTTGGGAGGCAAAACAATAAGCCCCTATCTTTCTATGTGTCCGGTTGAAACGTTTTGCTCATGTGTATGCGGTGAGTGTTAGCAATCATAGAAGACTATATGATGGTTGAGTATGTGGAGATCTTACTTATACTCTGTTGAATAAGTTGAATTGCAATTGCTTGGTGACTGAGAACATAGGTTGTTGAGTTTCAAGATAATTCATTGTTTGAACCTTAACATGTGAATTGGTTTCCATTATAACATGAGAAGTTTTATAAGAAATAATTGCTGTTATGATGCTAGTAAAAGTGATTGAAATTGTCATTGATCAAACTTGTGCACTTTGCTAGCATTCACACTTCATAAATTGATCGAACAGAAAGAATAGCTTTGAGGTGGTTCTGTACCCTACAAACAATTACTATCTTTTGTTCTCCGCTAATAGGAACACGGGAGTGATTCTTTATTGCACTTTGAGGGATAATCATATGATCCAACTATGTTAGCGTTGTTGAGAGATTGCACTAGCGAAAGTATGGACCCTAGGCCTCATTTTCAAGAATTGCAATACCGTTTTTGTGCCCGTTTCCTATTTGCTACCTTGCTTTTTTATTTATTCAGATTATAAAAATATATTTCTACCATCAATATTACACTTTTATCACCATCTCTTCGCCGTACTAGTGCACCTATACAATTTTCCATTGTAAGTGTGTTGGGGACACACGAGATTTCTTGTATTTGGTTGCAGGGTCGTTTGAGAGAGACTATCTTCATCCTACACCTCCCATGGATTGATAAACCTTAGGTCATCCACTTGAGGGAAAATTGTACTGTCCTACAAAACTCTGCGGTTGGAGGCCCAACACGTGTCTACAAGAATAAAGTTGCGTAGTAGACATCACCAATCTAGAGGCCTTCTCTGGTACTCTGCTGGAGGAGTCAACTATCACGGAGGGGTTATTCATCATCACCCTAGCCCGTCCGATGATGTGTGAGTAGTTTACCACAGACCTACGTGTCCGTAGGCAGTAGCTAGATGGCTTCTTATCTCTTTTTGATCTTTAATACAATGTTCTCCTCGATGTTCTTGGAGATCTATTTGATGTAATTCTTTTTTGCGGTGTGTTTGTTGGGATCCGATGAATTGTGATTTTATGATCATATCTATCTATGAATATTATTTGAGTCTTTGTTGAACTCTTATATGCATGACTTTTATAGTCTCGTATTTCTTCTCCGAAACTTTGGTTTGGTTTGGCCAACTAGATTGATATTTCTTGCCATGGGAAGAGATGCTTTGTGATGGGTTCGATCTTGCGGTGCTCAATCTTAGTGACAGAAGGAGACATGGCACAATTGTATCGTTGCCATTAAGGATAAAAAGATGGGGTCTATTGCTACATTAATAGATCCTGTCTACATCATGTCATCGTTCTTATTGCATTACTCCGTTTATTCATGAACATAATAGACTAGATGCATGCTCGATAGCGGTTGATGTGTGGAGTAATAGTAGTAGATGCAGAATCGTTTTGGCCTTCTAATCTTGGACGTGATGCCTATATACATGATCATTGCCTTGGATATCGTCATAATTATTTGCTTTTCTTTCTATTTCCCAACAGTAATTTGTTTACCCACCGTATGCTATTTTCTCGAGAGAAGCCTCTTGTGGAATCTACGGCCCCCGGGTCTATTTTCTATCATATTGTCATCAAATCTATTGATCCAAAAATCCAAAAATACCTTGCTGCACTTTTTATTTATTTATTTTATTTTGTGTTTTTGTCAGATCTATTTATCCAATCTCATACAATTTAATCTATCGCATTGGGTTGCAAAAATTTATTATTTGTTTGAAGGTACTGCTTACATAGTTTGGTGGATCCTCCTACTGGATTGATACCTTGGTTTCATAACTGAAGGAAATAGTTACCGTTGTTGTGCTACATCATCCTCTCCTCTTCGGGAAAATACCAACGCAGATACAAGCAATCAGGAAGAATTTCTAGCGCCGTTGCCGAGGAGGATCAAGTCCAGATCTATCAGGTACACAATCACAATTCTCATCTCCTTGCAATTACTTTATTTTCCATTTGCCTCTCGTTTTCATCTCCCACACTTCTAAAACATTTCCTAAGAAGACACAAAATAATTTGCCTTTTTATTCACCTTCTTTGTCGTTTGCCTTTTTCTTGTTAGATCTCTTGTTTGCTTGCAATCGCGATGTCTCAAGAAAATACCAAGTTGTGTGATTTTCCAATAATAATAATAATAATAATTTTATTAGTACTTCGGTTGCTCCTCCTGCCGCTAGTGCGGAATCTTATGATATTAATGCCGCTTTGTTGAATCTTGTTATGAAAGAGCAATTTTCCGGTAGTCCTAATGAGGACGCCGCGTCCCATCTAAGCACTTTCGTAGAATTGTGTGATATGCAAAAGAAAAAAGATGTGGACAATGATATTGTGAAGTTGAAATTATTTCCTTTCTCTGTGAGGGATCGTGCAAAAATTTGGTTTTCATCTTTGCCTCGCAATAGTATTGATTCTTGGGATAAGTGCAAAGATGCTTTTATTACTAATTATTTTCTGCCATGAAAATTATTTCCCTTAGAAATCAAATCATGAATTTCAAGAAACTAGAGCATGAACATGTTGCGCAATCTTGGGAAAGAATGAAATTAATGCTAAAAAATGTCGTACTCATGGTTTAAATCTGTGGATAATTATACAAAATATTTATGCAGGATTGAATTTTGTCTCTAGAAATCTTTTAGATTCCGCCGCGGGTGGTGCTTTTATGGAAATTACTTTAGGTGAAACCACGGAATTGCTTGATAATAGTATGGAAAATTATTCATAATGGCATACTGAAAGAGCTCCTACTAGTAAAAAGGTTAATTCGGTTGAAGAAATTAGTACTATGAGTGAAAAAGTTGATGCACTTATAAAATTGGTTGCTAGTAAGAATGCTCCTATTGATCTTAATGTTGTGCCTTTTCTACTTTTATTGAGCAAAATAGCGATTCCTTATATGTGAATTTTATCTCGCGATACAATTTTAATAACAATGCTTATGGAGGCAATTTTAATCCTAGGCCTTTTCCTCGAAATTCCTCTAATAATTATGGCAATTCCTATGGTAATTCTTGGTAAAATAATGTAGGATGCCCTCTAATCTTGAGAGTAATATTAAAGAATTTATAAGTGCGCAAAAAGTTTTCAACACTGCGATAGAAGAAAACTTTAATAAGATTGATGATATGTCTAGGAGCATTGATAGAATTTCACATGATGTAGAAAATCTCAAGATCAAAAAAATTTCACCTAAGGTTGATCTCAATGAATCAATTAAAGCTTTATATGTTTCCATGGATGGAAGTAAGAAAATAACCACTAAACTTAGAGCTAAAAGAGAATTTTTAGAAAGAGCGTTTTCTACCAATTGCTTTTTTATTAATGATGAAGATGTTAAAATGATTGGTGTTTCTTCTATATATTCCTAGCTTAGTAATATTAAACTTCATGACAAGGGGATTGATACCTTGGTTTCATAACTGTGGAAATACTTACCATTGTTTTACTACATCATCCTCTCCTCTTCGGGGAAATACCAACGCAGATACAAGCAATCGTGGGCGAGGAGGACTAGAGTGCCACCAAGCATCAAAGAGGATGTGCCCACGGCCATGGTGGTGGCGTATTGTCTCTCGTTCTCTCCCTCCCTCTTCCCCCTTTGTCTCTTCTTATTAGTTCTATATTAATAGGCGGTGTATCATATCATAAGTAAAAGAAAATAAATCCAGCCGTTCGATCAAATCTGTTGAGATATGCTCCTAAATTCATACCTAGGTAGCGTATATTTCAAACTTTGATATATGCAATCATACTTCATAGGAAGCGCATCACGAAATATCTCAGGATTCGACGCCATATCTCAAGCATTAAATGAGTGTTTAGATACACCACCATTTAAATCACTTGACCATACAAAAGAAACATATACGAGCAACCACTACCAAGAAACCATGAGATCATGGTTAATAATATAGCTAGCTGATTGCTATATGAAGCTACCTTATCATCTATAGCCACTTATACAATAGTATGGGCTATAAGGTTGGCTATTAGATTAGTGCTTTTTTAGCTTCTCTCCATCTCTTTCTTCACATTTATTGTATATGTCTAGGAATGCATATGTAGCTAGGCTCTTACATGAGAGCTCACTCCCCTTACTTTTTCACATGTCTCTCCTCCACATAGGCAAAAGTGCCATGTAAGTGGGCTATAAGCCCACTATTGTACTAGCTCTGATCAGCCGGAGCTCAACCATCCTACAAGCCTTTTATTCATGTCCTGTTCAAAGCGCCTATCTCAGCCGCTCGTGCGTGGATCCACACCACCCGGACCCACAACCGATGTGGCACTTCTCTCTGACCCAACCTCTAAAATGTTTCTAGACCAATACGCAGGGAATATAGAGAAGAAGCATACTGATACCATATAAATACTACTTTTTTTGTTTACATGACCCCGCCGATTCTGGTGGTTTTTTAGAACAAAGAAACAAGGAGCGTCCACCTTTAAATTAATAAAGCCCAACACAGGTAACAATCATAAAAAGTCAAAACAAATATGGTCGAAACATAGTATGATAAGAACACTGAATTGGCCTAGCATAAGCACAAAATGAAGCTGACAGGGACAAGTTGCCCCAATTCCACCAAGGAGCGTGCATGCACTACTAGGGAAAAGCCTAGCAGTAGCGTGGGTTTTTGGCCTATCAGTAGCGCGGGTAACCGCACTACTGCTACGACACTAGATCTAAAGGTTAGCAATAGCGTGTGTTAACATGCGCTACTGCTATATCTACTTAGTAGTAGCGCGTCGTGCAACACGCGCTACTGGTAATTACTAGTAGCACGTCTCGCTGCTCTCGCTACTACTATTATTTTGTATTCTATTTCTTTTTTATTTTATGTCGTATTCATACACCTTTATACAAGTTTTCATACAGTAGCAATTTAGAGATTGTTTTTACATTATAATGAGTTATTAAATCATTACGTGAAAGAACCGCAGATTAGTTTCAAGTGGATGGATCCTAAGTGATCAAGTCATGGATTATCACGATAATCCATGACTTGATCACTTAGGATCCATCCACTTGAAACTAATCCACGGTTCTTTCACCAAATGATATAATAACTCATCATCATCACATTAATATATAAACTCTTGCATCATATCATCACCAACAACACTAGCTAATAACCATCATAGTCATTGCTACTATTTAATCATCATAGTCATAGTGTAGCTATCTCATCACCACCAACCACTACTAGGAAAATGCTTATAGGTAGATATTTAGAGTAGCGTGGGCTAAAGACCCCGCACTACTCCTACTTAGCAGTAGCGCCGGACAACACCAGTGCTGCAAGCGCATGTTAGCAGTAGCTCGGGATTTCCCGGCCAGCGCTGCTGTTGATGGGACACACTCTCAGCCCCCTGTTGCAGCTTTAGCTATAGTGCCGGGCCACCTCCCCCACGCTGCTGCTAAGCCCACCTCTGCTTCCTCCCGCGCTGGCCCGCGCGCCGTTCCCTGCTCACTCACTCACACTCACACGCTCACACTCACAGAATCCCTCCATCCCCTTATCTGGCCGCCCTTCCCCGCACGGGCCCTCTTCCCTCGTCGGCCGCCCTTCCCCGCGCCGGCCCTCCTCCCCTGTCGCCCCCCCCGCACCGGCCATCCTCCCCCGCCGGTCTCCCTCCTGCGCCGGCCCTCCTCCACCGAGAGGTACTCCTCCCTCCTTCCCCCTCCTCCCTCCCTAGTTATAGTTATTAGAGAGTAGTTATTTTGAATCCTATATAGTTGAAAAAATGTAGGTTCTTAGAATAATGTAGGTTATGATCGAACCCTAGCTAGGACAGATTAGGTAGTATGAACCCTAGTTAATTCGTATGAACCCTAGGTTTTTAAATTTAGCTAGGTTTTAAAGTTAGGAAAAAAATTAGCTAGGTTTTTAATTAGGTGTAGTTAATAGAATTTAGGTGTTTTATGTGTATTTAACAGAATTTTAGGTGTTTTAGGTGTAGTTAACAGAATTCTAGGTATTTTTTAGTTAAAGCAATTGTTGTTATTTTTTTAGTTAAAGCAAGTTTTCCTGTTATATGCAAATTTGAAGTGGACATGTCATATTTTGAACATGTCACATTTTGGACATGTCATATTTTTCCGAGTGGCCTATGTTTTGCCAGAAATGTCGATTCGTTTACGTTCTGGCAAATTTCAGGCGCTCGATATGTCCTGGTTTTAGCAAAGGTGATGCCGAATTTTGCTATCTGTTTATTAATTTTGTTTTCATAATTAAGCATTTTGTTCTCGACGTCGACGATGCCTATCCCGCATCCTCGTCGTCGACTGGGCGGAGGAGGCCTGCTTGAGCAGAGGGGCCATGTCCGGGACTGGGCTCCGCCGGGCTGGTACTGGGTTGTGCTACCTTCTGGTGAGCGCAACTTAGTGGGGAGCCAGCCCGTCGTCGACCCAGAGCGTCTTTGGTGGCGGTCACGTGGGCCTGCATCGGTGCATAGGCTTGAGTCCCCCACGCAGGTGGTACAACACCGTGTCACGTAGGAGGACGCGCACGTCCATCGCTAGATGGTTGCGTTGGCGGACGTAAGGTTCTCCAATACCTGGCAGATTCTTCAAGGATCGCACCGGAGCTATGATCCTGTGGTGGTTCCTTCTCTTTGGGTGTCCACCGCGGCCCACTGAACCTAGAGGAGCTATTATTCGAGATGTATTAGTGATATTATATGATGATCTTTGCTACAAACTACTATATATGTATTCGATGATGGATTATTAAGTACCTATTAGTTATTTGCTTATTGAATGCATGCTAATTTGAATGGAGGACTTTGTTTTATCTCTATTATGATTTTAGTTCTGCTTATTGAATGCACGTCTGTTTCAACAATGAACATATAGGAAATGTCTAACAATGAAAGGGAATTCGCTATGTGCGAGTACTGCGAAGATGAGCGCGGTCTGTGCGACAGGCCTCATCTGGTAGAAGGTCGGCGCTTCAGCATCAAGCTCGAAGAGACCTTCGATGTTGGAACGCTACGCAACAACGACAAGTGTCTTTTGTTATTTTTTGCACAACTTCTCTGCTTCTTCAATGTGTAATTTCCGTCTTTTACAACTCGACTAGCTTATCCCATGCCATGCAAGACGCTATGTCTTGGAGAAGATGGGTTTTGAAGATCATGAAAGCATGGAGACAAAGATAATTCAACTAAGGACCCATCATGGTTATGATTTTGTTGTAAATCTATACAATTCTGTGAACTCATCCAATTTTGGTTGCCTGAAATGGGAAGCACTTTGCAAGGCGTATGATTTTCATGAGGGTATGCTTCTCACCTTCGATCTTGGTGATCCTGACATCGACGAAAATAATATGACCATTTGGATCCTTGTTGACACGCTTCTAGTTCTACCGCTGTCTGAGTTTCTCAAACATATTTATTAAGTAATTTATATTGTTTATTTCAAAATAGTTGACAGCTTATTTCCATTGACAGCTTATTTTCATTCTTCAAAAAATGTATGGAAGATGGTAGACAGAACCTACTACTACAATGATGAAGCACAATTAACTTATAAGGAGAAAGATGGTCTTATAGCATTTTTTACTGATCTTGAGAATTACAATAGCTATTATCAAACTCCTCCACATTTAGGTCAGCCGCAGTATCCACATCACTCCTGTCCATACCGGATATCTAAAAGCGAGGAAGCCATGATAATAAATGATTTAAAAAAATGTTTCGACCATCGTACAGAGCTACTTGGAAGCAACATTGTGCGTAGGCCAAGACTTGGAGACAGGATGATCTCCGTTCTTTATTATGGAGAGTCCATTTTCCTTAATGGAGAGTCAATGCCTATCTTGTTTTATGATATTTTACCTAAGAGAGGGTAGAGTAGGTCCTATGAGAGGAGTAGGTCCTAGCTAGAATGTGTTATTATGTGCTACAATGTGTTAGAGTTGATGATGATGAGGAGTTGTGATTATGACTAGTGACCAATTTGTTATATGATGTCTCATTGACGAACATTGTTTGGTGGTGATGACTAGTGGTGATGAATATACTATTTAAACAGACTAGTTCATGATGATTGTTATTGTATAAAAGATATATCTGTTTAAACATGTATAGCGCCAAAATGCAAAAAAAAACATAAATTTAGCAGTGGCGCGGGCCAAAATATTACCAGCAGCGCTCATTTACTAGTAGCGCTTTCCAGTGGCGCACTACTAGTATCTGAACATACCAGTAGCGTTGGTCTAAACAAGTGCTACTGCTACAAAATAGCTGTAGCGCCATAGCAGTAGCCCGGGCGCCCACGCTACTGGTAGCTCAAAAACCAGCGCTACTGGTAAGGTTTTCCCTAGTAGTGAACACACTACTAGGGAAAATCTTATACACAGAATCTTAGCAGCAGCGTGGTACAAAACGAGGCGCTACTGCTAACATTCAGTAGCGCGGGTGCGGAACAAGCGCTACTGCTACTCAGTTAGCAGCAGCGCGGCCGAGCCGAACCGCGCTGCTACTAAAAGCGACCGACAGTACCCACCAACCTTGGTTTAGCAGCAGCGCGCGTACGCAACCAGCGCTACTAGTAAAGTAATAGTAGTAGCACGCTTAGTTTTCTTGTCGCTACTGCTAATTTTGAAACTGGCCATATGGCGGGCCCGCTTAGTAGTAGCGCGTGCACAGGAAGCGCGCTGCTGCTATTCTCTTAGCAGTAGCGAGCTTAGCCACCCGCGCTACTGCTAAGACGCAGCACAATTTCCACCTTTACCCTCCCCTCCCCCATCTCCTCTCTTCCTCACTTTCCCCTACTCCCACCTCCTCTCTTCCTCAATACTTCTCCCCCCATTACTCTCCCTCTTGTACCTACCTTTCTCTCTCTTTATTACTCCTAGCACCACCTCCATTAATGCATCTCCTTTCTCTTTTTCTTTCCCCCTCCACTAGTTGAAGTTGTCTCCTCCCAAATTAGCTAGCTAGGTAGATGTAGCTAGCATTTAGTGAAGTGACCTATGTGCCCCCTAACTAGATTTAGCTTTGTCAAGAAGAGCTTTGTCCACTTTTGATCTCCGATCCCTACTACATCATCATCTCTCCACCGCGTGCTCGATCTCGAGATAGGTGTGTGTGATTAAAAATTCATGCTTTTGCAAGAATGGAAATATGTGTATGTGTGTGCGATATGAGAATTGGGCGAGATGATTGAAATTGTGTGTGTGGCATGAGTTGACACCGAATTGTGCTTCTGAGTTGCCTATGTTTTGCCGAAATGTTGATTTTATTTCCGTTTCGGCGAATTCTGGGCAAACTCTAGATCTATATGTCCTATTTTTAGGGAAGGTCATGCCGAATTTTTGTATGACTTTGATGCATGCATGCATTTTTATAATCAACTTGTTTATTATTACCATGAAGGCGTTCATGATGGTTAGTGGAACGGGTGTGGATAGGTGGTTGCGGTCGGCTGTGCAGGACATGAAAGAAAATAACCTGACAGAGGTTTTATGTTAGTGTCGAAGATGCAAAGGAATAGTTTGGCTCGACCCCTATGATGAAGGTCGTGTCGAAGCGCACCTACTCATGATTGGTTTCATGGATGGCTATATTCGGTGGATAATTGAAGATGAGGATGATGATGTTGAGGACGCCAACGGGGCAGGCAATGACGACACGGGGCAAGACGAAGAGATGATCGATAATGGAGGCGGGGAAGAGGCCGGACATGGCGGCGGAGAAGGGGCCGAACTTGGTGGAGGAGAAGGGGCCGGACATGGCGGCGGAGAGAACGTGGACTCCACGCCGTAGAGTTCGTCGGTACTAAGTTCAATCATGCGGGACCCTCATGTTCAAGCATGCTAAGCACATGACACAATGCTTCTTCATAACCGACCCGTGCAATCCCAGCCATGTTGTCGTTAGGAGAGGCAAAAGGAACATCATTGGAATGGATGGAGTCGCCAACGAGGAAGACTACGATCAGTACGGCAACCCAATGAGGGAAGATGATGATGACGATGAAGTATACGTCAAAAGAAGAATCAATACTAAATTACCTAAGAAAAATCGTACTCCATGGAAACGGAAATGTCACAATGAGGGGCTCAATTATTCTTCAACGAACAAGAAGGGAAAGAAGCTCACTCAAAAACGAAAACTTCAACGCTGAGGAACCTAATGTTATCGGTCAAATGATGTAATATATATGTTCCTATTTTGTATACGCACTTAGCCATTATGCATGGGTCCAATGATGTAATATATATGTTCCTATTTTGAATACATACTTAACCGTCAAGTGATGCAATATATATCACCTTCCCTTCGTTCACAGCTTTCAGAAAAAAAAGTGAGAGAAAATAAAGAAAAAAAAACAAACAGGAAAACTGCTATAGGTACTGGTAATAGCAGTAGCGCTTTTCTGAAAAAGAGCTACAGCTAGTCAAGGTAGGAGTAGCGATTTCCTTATAAAATCGCTATAGCTACATGTAATAGCAGTAGCGCGGTCTGCGTAAAACGCGCTACTGCTATGTCCATTTAACCCCCAAAATCCTTCCCCACTAGTAGAAAAAGGGGCTTTCGTTCGGGCCTGGCCAGCCCATTAGTCCCGGTTCTTATACGAACCGGGACCAATGGGTGCATTCGTCCTGGTTCGTGAGCCCAGGAGGCCGCCTGGGGCCTCGCGGGCTTTGGTCCCGGTTCGTCTGGACCCATTTGTCCCGGTTCTAGGAACGAACCGGGACCAATGGGCCTCGCTCCTGGCCCATAACCATTGGTCCCGGTTCCAGCCACAAACCGGGAAAAATGCATTGCCTATATATAGCCCATCGCCAGCGAGCAGAGCACTCCACCGTGCTCTGTTTTTTGCTGGCCGGCGAGGGGAGGGCATTTGGGTGCTCTAGCTCACCTCCTATGCACATGAGGTGTTCGATGAAATGTCCGAGCCACACTAGTTAATATTTCTTCTCTCGAAACTCAACCTCGGAGCTCTATTTTCCCCGAGATTTTTCTAGGTTTAGCGGTCCGTCACGTCCCGTCCCCGTCTTCACCGCCGTCGATTGCCCGCGCCAATCTCGTCGCCGGCACCACCGTGGTGAGCCTCTTTTTCTTATCTTCTTTCTGAAAGAAAAAAATTCTTACTTGAGATGGATACTTGTCTAATTTTCTTACTTTTATTATTCCTTGTTATTATATAGTGCGATGGTTCTGGTATCCGCCCCCGTCAGCCCTCGTCCTGTCTATGATTCGGATGTGGTATATATTATCTTTTTATAACTATTTGGTTCATTTATTGTTTATGACAATTATGTAGGAGGTGGTTGAACCGGAAATTCCAACCGACCCTATTGTCGAGAGGTTAAATTTAGTCGAAGAAGAAAACAATTACTTGAAGGAAAAAATAAAAAAAATTGAGGAGGAGAAGATGATATTGGAGTTGCATGTTGCGGATGTCGTCGATGATCACAAGATCAAGATGGATGCAATGCGGTTGAAGATTAGAAAGATTAGAAAATATGCCATTCATACCGAGGCTTGGTATCATTATGCCGTTGGATCAATTGTTACCTTAGTTGTGATTATGATCGCATTTGTTGTTGCATTGAAAGGTTTTACATACACTACAGGAAACAGCTACTTTGCCGTCTGCCACGGCGGACGGCAAAGGCTCGAAAGGCGGACGGCAAAGACCTTTGCCGTCAGCCGCGGACGGCAAAAGGCTCCGGCAAAGAAGGCTACGACAAAGACCTACTTTGCCGTCTGCTTCCAGGCGGCGGACGGCAAAGGCTCTTTGCCATCTGCGGCGGACGGCAAAGAAGCGGACGGCAAAATGAGTAGTGTTAGTGTCCGTTAGGTGGCTAACGGCAGCCTTTGCCGTCCGCCAGCTGACGGCAAAGGCTGCAGGCTCTTTGCCATCTGTTGGCAGATGGCAAAGAGACCAAATAGGCATTAATTCTGTTTCTTCTTATATCAATTCATTTTCACAGAAAATCAAACACACATATATATATATATATGACCAATATACATATCCAACACATATTACCAATACTCATGAACACATATATATCCAACACATGTTACCAATATATAGTCATGAACACATATATATCCAACACATATCCATGAACACATATCCAACAAATATTACAAGGAATGATCTAAAACTAAATATCTATTTTCCTAAAAGACTATCTTATTACTAAGATCTTCTCCGGATCTTCTTCTTTTCTTCCAACCTGCATAACAAAAACACTAAGAAAGAGAGAATGGGTTAGGAGTAGAAATGTAGCATTTCACTTGGTGAAATGCAATGCCCTAGGAGCCAGTACTTGAGATCAAGATAATCAGCCAACCAGACCAAGTCCCAACACATCCAACCACCAGCAGCTTAGAAGAGATAACTATTAAGGAGAGCTACAGAAGACCTCAAGGTATACTTGAGGGATTATGTGCTCAGACAGCCTGGAAGTGCCAGGGCTAGTTCATCACAGCACAGGGATAGTCACATGTAAATTAAGCCTAAGAGAGGGGGGCTCAGACCAGCATCACTGCCCAAATCAGATGTAGTATCTGTCTTATCAGTAGAAAACTAGGAAAGTAACAGCCAAAACCAAGTATAGCATCTGTTCATAGGCTATTAGAAAGAGACAAATAGGAATAGCCAAACCAAGTGGTATCTGTTCATATCAGTATTAGAAGTAAAATAACTAAGAACAAGTGAGTATCCGTTCATGAGTAAAGTAACTGACCAAAGTAACAACTCCAGGATCAACTAAACAGAACAGAGCAGTACAGGAGTATATATACTTCACAAATACACATAGATGGTCACTGACCAAAACCCTGACACAGCAAGAATCATCACAGAGAGCTCCAATACAAGTTGATGCTCATCTACAGCAGCTAACCACAGCTAATAGAGCCTCACATCCCACAAGATCAAGATCTAGAGCTATGCATTAGAGAGATCAGGAGGGGAGCAAGGAGAAGCTCACCAAAAGGAGTTGTAGCCGAAGTAGGATGCAGCCACACCATCACTATGGTGTGACCAGCATCACAACCAACACCACCACAACAAGCCGGAGCTTGCCAGAGAGCACCACAACGGCGGCACCAGTGAGAGCACGGGCACGAAGGCGCCAACCAGGGGCACCGCAGCACGGAGGCGCCACCCAGGGGCACCACCGCGCCACGGCACATCCAGCACCGCCGGCGACGTGGGCACATCCAGCACCACCGCGCCACGGCACATCCAGCACCGCCGGCGACGTGGGCGCATCCAGCACCACCGCGCCACGGCACATCCCACAACCACAACCACGACACATTCAAGTTGTGAAGTGCCATTCATGTGTCACTAACATGTGGCCCCAGGGCACTTTTTAGGTATACATCTTTCTGTGGTACCAAGTTAAAAAAAATCTTGGTACTAGTTGGCCCCAGACGCACAGAGGTCAGGTTTCTGAATATAGCAATGAGCTGCTTCGGAGGTTCTGGCTGAATCCAAATCTGCAGCAAGAACATACATGCACAACTGAAACTGGTAGAGAAGACATGGTATGACGATGCAGAAGATTTATATTTAAGTGGTGCGCAGAAATTAAGTATACCATTTGGTACCCAAAACACAGAGTCAGTGTTGACAGGTTCCTGGCACCAACACTCGTTGACAGGCATTCGCTAAGCGCGAATGGCTCTTGCCATGCCTTGGCTTTAGAAGCGAGTACTAAACCGCGAAGCTCAGGAACGTAGCCAAAGCGCACTAGAGGGTTATTGAAGAGCCAACATTTGCACTCCACTTGTCTAAGCTTGGGGATAGAGACGAGCTTGATCCGTGTGCACAAAAGGCCGATGAACTCAAGCTCCTGGAGCTCAGAGCACGGCACATCGATCTTGAGCGTGGAGTGCAGATCAGGCAGTCTGCAGAATCTCAAGCTGAGGTGCCTGAGCCTACTGCAAGTGCTAATGAGGTCAGGTGAGGGGAAGACGTGTAGAAGCTGAGGACGAGCACCTTGAGGGCACCACTCTCGCACACTCCCTCGGCGGGAGGTACCCGAGTGAGCAAGGCCCGCGCCGCGCCCGTGAACGCGTCCATGACCTGGAGCGATGTGGCGCCGCGGAAGTGACCGGCGTCGAGGTGCACGAGCGAGAGGTGGCTGGGGAGGTGCCGCCACCGCGTGGAGAGCGCGCCGGCGCGGACCGCCTCGCGCAGGTGGAGGCGCTCGAGGATGTCGAGGAGGAGGTGGTCGGGGAGGGCGCTGATTCCGTCCTCGCCGACGTGGTCGGCGTTGCGCTTGGGCGGCGGCGACTCCATGGTCCCGACCGATTGACTGAAACCCTAGCTCCAATCAATGCGCCCCAGGCGGCGGCCTCCTGTTCGAGGTCGCGGCTCCCCCACCTTGTGCCTGCCGCGCGATCCGGTGGCGAGGCCCGCCGGGAGGTCGGTGGCGCCGCCCGCGGCATCCCCGGGGCGCCGGTCCCAGGCGACGGAGACGGAGAGCGGGTGCGAGGAGTCCGGGCAGCGGCCCCGCGGGGCCTCGGCGGGCGCCCGGGAGAGGGAGACCGCGGCGGCGAGGAACCCGGCGAGGCCGAAGAGGAGGCAGGCCGCGGAGACGGCCGGCGAGGAGAGCAGGTGGCGGAGCGAGGAGCGGCGGGGGCGGCGGTCGGTGCGGATCTGGTGGGCCTCGGGGAGGGGAGAGAGGGAGAGAAGAGATAACGGCGGGGGGAGAGAGGGAGAGAAGAGATAACGTGCGGTGGGGGTGTGGATCTGGTTTGCCGTCCGCTGTTTTGTCTCTTTGCCGTCTGCTAGCAGACGGCAAGCCGTCTGCTAGCAGACGGCAAAGTGGGGGCGTTTTTTTCCGTAAACGGCTCGTTAGTGGGGGGCCACCTCTCTCTTTGCCGTCCGCCAGCTGACGGCAAAGAACTGACTGATGGCAAAGGCCTGTTTTGCTGTCTGCCATTTTCTTTGCCGTCTGCTTTTGGGTAGCTGATGGCAAAGACCTTCTTTGCCATCCGCTAGCAGATGGCAAAGAGCTGGCAGATGGCAAATTAGCTGATTCCAGTAGTGATAGTTTCAATGTATGGTTTAACTAGATGCTCTGGAGAGCTATATGTTGTTCAATTTGAACTATGTATGTACTTTGGTTTTAATGTGATGATGAACTACTATTAATTTTGTCACTTATCTCTATCCAGCTGAAAATAATCAGTAAATGCATGAAAAATAACAAATGAAGTCAGAAAGGGTTGAAAATTGATGATGTGGCTTCGAATGGTGCATTTTGAACACAGAAAAACTATGGAGTTCAAATAAGTTCAAAAAAATGAAATCCCTTTGTAACAGACGAGTTTCCATATGAAACCCTGATACTTCGAAAGAGATTGTCTGTTTTGTACACGAAGTGCATCCAGTTTTTGCCGTAAGCCTCTCTACTTTCTTGCACATGCTATGTGGGTGAAATGATGATAGCATGCCAACTTTCAACCTTTTCAGAGTTCATTTAGAGTGCTTTTCAATTTGAGGGTCTTATAGCTGAAAAAATCAGTAAATGCATCAAAAATAACAAATGAAGTCAGAAAGGGTTGAAAATTGATGATGTGGCTTTGAATGGTGCATTTTGAACACAGAAAAACTATGGAGTTCAAATAAGTAAAATGAAATCTCTTTGTAACAGACGAGTTTTCGTATGAAACCCTGATACTTCGAAAGAGATTGTCTGTTTTGTACACGAAGTGCATCCAGTTTTTGCCGTAAGCCTCTCTACTTTCTTGCACATGCTATGTGGGTGAAATGATGATACCATGCCAACTTTCAACCTTTTCACAGTTCATTTGTAGTGCTTTTCAATTTGAGGGTCTTATAGCTGGAAAAAATCAGTAAATGCATGAAAAATAACAAATGAAGTCAGAAAGGGTTGAAAATTGATGATGTGGCTTTGAATGGTGCATTTTGAACACCGAAAAACTATGGAGTTCAAATAAGTTCCAAAACATGAAATCCCTTTGTAACAGACGAGTTTCCGTATGAATCTCTGATTCTTTGAAAGAGATTGTCCGTTTTGTACACGAAGTGCATCCAGTTTTTGCCGTAAGCCTCTCTACTTTCTTCCACATGCTATGTGGGTGAAATGATGATACCATGCCAACTTTCAACCTTTTCAGAGTTCATTCATAGTGCTTTTGAATTTGAGGGTCTTATAGTTGGAAAAAAATCAGTAAATGCATTAAAAATATCAAATGAAGTCAGAAAGGGTTGAAAATTGATGATGTGGCTTTGAATGGTGCAGTTTGAACACAGAAAAACTATGGAGTTCAAATAAGTTCAAAAAAATGAAATCCCTTTGTAACAAACGGGTTTCCCTATGAAACCCTGATACTTCGAAAGAGATTGTCCGTTATGTACACGAAGTGCATCCAGTTTTTGCCGTAAGCCTCTCTACTTTCTTGCACATGCTATGTGGGTGAAATGATGATACCATGCCAACTTTCAACCTTTTCAGAGTGTATTTGTAGTGCTTTTCAATTTGAGGGTCTTATAGCTGAAAAAAATTATCAGTAAATGCATAAAAAATAACAAATTAAGTCAGAAAGGGCTGAAAATTGATGATGTGGCTTTGAATGGTGTATTTTGAACACAGAAAAACTATGGAGTTCAAATAAGTTCAAAAAAAAAGAAATCCCTTTGTAACAGACGAGTTTCCGTATGAAACCCTAATACTTCGAAAGAGATTGTCCGTTTTGTACACGAAGTGCATCCAGTTTTTGTCGTAAGCCTCTCTACTTTCTTGCACATGCTATGTGGGTGAAATGATGATACTATGCCAACTTTCAACCTTTTCAGAGTTCATTTGTAGTGCTTTTCAATTTGAGGGCCTTATAGCTGGAAAAAATCAGTAAATGCATGAAAATAACAAATGAAGTCAGAAAGGGTTGAAAATTGATGATGTGGCTTCGAATGGTGCATTTTGAACACAGAAAAACTATGGAGTTCAAATAAGTTCAAAAAAATGAAATCCCTTTGTAACAGACGAGTTTCCATATGAAACCCTGATACTTCGAAAGAGATTGTCTGTTTTGTACACGAAGTGCATCCAGTTTTTGCCGTAAGCCTCTCTACTTTCTTGCACATGCTATGTGGGTGAAATGATGATACCATGCCAACTTTCAACCTTTTCAGAGTGTATTTGTAGTGCTTTTCAATTTGAGGGTCTTATAGCTGAAAAAAATTATCAGTAAATGCATAAAAAATAACAAATTAAGTCAGAAAGGGCTGAAAATTGATGATGTGGCTTTGAATGGTGTATTTTGAACACAGAAAAACTATGGAGTTCAAATAAGTTCAAAAAAAAAGAAATCCCTTTGTAACAGACGAGTTTCCGTATGAAACCCTAATACTTCGAAAGAGATTGTCCGTTTTGTACACGAAGTGCATCCAGTTTTTGTCGTAAGCCTCTCTACTTTCTTGCACATGCTATGTGGGTGAAATGATGATACTATGCCAACTTTCAACCTTTTCAGAGTTCATTTGTAGTGCTTTTCAATTTGAGGGCCTTATAGCTGGAAAAAATCGGTAAATGCATGAAAATAACAAATGAAGTCAGAAAGGGTTGAAAATTGATGATGTGGCTTTGAATGGTGCATTTTGAACACAGAAAAACTATGGAGTTCAAATAAGTTCCAAAAAATGAAATCCCTTTGTAACAGACGAGTTTCCTATGAATCTCTGATTCTTTGAAAGAGATTGTCCGTTTTGTACACGAAGTGCATCCAGTTTTTGCCGTAAGCCTCTCTACTTTCTTCCACATGCTATGTGGGTGAAATGATGATACCATGCCAACTTTCAACCTTTTCAGAGTTCATTCGTAGTGCTTTTCAATTTGAGGGTCTTATAGTTGGAAAAAATCAGTAAATGCATTAAAAATATCAAATGAAGTCAGAAAGGGTTGAAAATTTATGATGTGGCTTTGAATGGTGCAGTTTGAACACAGAAAAACTATGGAGTTCAAATAAGTTCAAAAAAAATGAAATCCCTTTGTAACAGACGGGTTTCCCTATGAAACCCTGATACTTCGAAAGAGATTGTCCGTTTTGTACACGAAGTGCATCCAGTTTTTGCCGTAAGCCTCTCTACTTTCTTGCACATGCTATGTGGGTGAAATGATGATACCATGCCAACTTTCAACCTTTTCAGAGTTCATTTGTAGTGCTTTTCAATTTGAGGGTCTTATAGCTGGAAAAAAATCAGTAAATGCATCAAAAATAACAAATTAAGTCAGAAAGGGCTGAAAATTGATGATGTGGCTTTGAATGGTGTATTTTGAACACAGAATAACTATGGAGTTCAAATAAGTTCAAAAAAATGAAATCCCTTTGTAACAGACGAGTTTCCGTATGAAACTCTAATACTTCGAAAGAGATTGTCCGTTTTGTACACGAAGTGCATGCAGTTTTTGTCGTAAGCCTCTCTACTTTCTTGCACATGCTATGTGGGTGAAATGATGATACCATGCCATCTTTCAACCTTTTCAGAGTTCATTTGTAGTGCTTTTCAATTTGAGGGTCTTATAGCTCAAAATAATCAGTAAATGCGTCAAAAATAACAAATGAAGTCAGAAAGGGTTGAAAATTGATGATGTGGCTTTGAATGGGGCATTTTGAACACAGAAAAACTATGGAGTTCAAATAAGTTCAAAAAAATTAAATCCCTTTGTAACAGACGAGTTTCCGTATGAAACCCTGATACTTCGAAAGAGATTGTCCGTTTTGTACACGAACTGCATCCAATTTTTGCCGTAAGTCTCTCTACTTTCTTGCACATGCTATGTGGGTGAAATGATGATACCATGCCAACTTTCAACTTTTTCAGAGTTCATTTGTAGTGCTTTTCAATTTGAGGGTCTTATAGCTCAAAATAATCAGTAAATGCATGAAAAATAACAAATAAAATAAATAAGTAATTAGAAACAAATTAATATAAATTTTAATAAAATATATAAGTAGAAACAAAATAAAATAAACTTTAATAACATTTATGAAACTAAAATTAACAAAGTATTTTCTGTTCAAAACATTATAAGCAACCTCTAGTATTATTGAAACTAAAATTATATAAAATTGATGCAACTAAAATTATCGAAGTATTTTCTGTTCAAAATCATGAAAAGCAAAAAGAATTTTCATAAAGAACTTTTTTTGTTAGAAACTTTAATAGCAAAGAGAATTATCATAAAATAAAATAAATAAGTAATTAGAAACAAAATAAAATAAATATGTTTTTTGTTATAAGTAGAAACAAAACAAAATAAATAAAGCAAAAAAGAAAACAAAACAAAGTCAAAAAATAGAAAATATGCCACCTACTGGGCCGCCACGGCCTGAATACGACTAGAAACCCATCGATGGGCTAGGATTCAGGCCCGCGGAAGGCCCAGTAGGCCCATCAAGCATAGCAGTGACATTTAGGACCATAAGCCTACAATGGAGAGGAGCTCGAGAGGGGTGCGGCAGTGGGGCTTATAAACCACTGCGCGCCCCTCTCAACTAGCGAGGTGGGACTAAACTTTCGACGCGGGCGCAGCAGCACAGAACCTCTGGTCCCGGTTGGTAGCACCAACTAGGACTAAAGGGGTGCATTGGTACCGGTTCGTGGCACGAACCGGTACCAATGCACCCCTTTAGTCCCGGTTGGTGCCACCAACCGGGACCAAAGGCCGCCGCTTCCCGCCCTTTGGCCTGCCGAAAACTGACCTTTGGTCATGGTTGGTGGCACCAACCGGGACTAAAGGGGTGCATTGATCCCGGTTGGTGCCACGAACCGGGACCAATGCTCTTGGTATATAAGCAGGACTTGTGAAAATTTCACTTCTCATCTCGCAGTTGCCGCCCCGACGACGCCGACGACATCGACGCCGCCAGGCTGCCGCCCCTGCCCCGGCCTCGCCACCCCCTGCCCCGACCTCGCCGCCGTCTCCATCGTCGCCGTCGCCCCAGCCCCGGCCTCACCGCACCCTGCCCCGACCTCGTCGCCGTCGCCCAAGCCCCGACCTCGTCGCCGTCGCCCCTGCCCCGACCTCGCCGCCGCTCGCCTGCAGTGTGAGCCTCCGCGCCGTTCACCCTTCTCTCACCCTTCCTCCCCGCGCCCCAACGCCGCCGCGCGCCCGCCCCAATGCTGCTGCCCGCCCCGACGCTGACGATGAAGCAGGCCCCCTGTTCATATGCAAAAGTTAGGATTTTTGGTGATATTATTGTAGAATATGATGATGATATTGTAGAATATGCGAATGTTTGTATGTTCATAAGCAAAGAATTTTTATTTTGCTCATAGAATTTTTATTGTTTTTTGTTCATAGGATTTTTATTGTAATTTTGTTCATAGGATTTTTTATTGTAATTTTTTGTTTTTTTGTTCACAGAATTTTTATTGTAATTTTGTTCATAGGATTTTTTTTCGTTTAGTTTTAGGATTATTCTAGTTTATGTTTAGTTTAGGAAGAAGGAAAAAAAAGATGAAGAAGAGGAGAAATAAATAAGAAGAGGAAAAAAAGGAAAAAAAAGAGGAGAGGAAGAAAGGAATAGAGGAGAAGAAGAAAAAATAGAAAATATTCTCTTTTTTCTTCTTCTCCTCTTTTTTTTCTTATTTTTTTCTTCTTCTTCCTTTTCTTATTTTTTATCGGGTAGGTCGTTGTCGATATAACCCCCTCTCGACCATGATAACTTATACCACGGGAGCACCCCCGGGCCTCTCGCTCGACTAAAACTCTCGAGGACACCCAAACCCTAGAAAAAAACGATGTCGGTCTCCTACCCCCTCCCGCCGCGCCCCTACCCGACAAACTCTCTCGAGGCCACCCAAATTTACCAAGTTAAAAGAGCGTTGTCGTCGAGGCCACCCCGAACCCCTTGAAGCGTTGTTGAGGCCACCCCAAACACTTGAAGCGTTGCCGAGGCCACCCCAAACCCAAGAGAAGCGTCGAGGCCATGCCACTAATATGATTCCTTATTGTGCTTAGCTAGCTAGTTCAACATTTGCCACTAATATATCCATCTGTCATGTTTGAAAAATAATTGCCATGTTGTAAATATTTGCAGAAACTATGGATCCGCACCCCTGAGACGAAGCAAAAGAAGCGGTGTTGGGGCAGATAATCGCACACGGAAGTGATGCCGTCTTGTCGTTTCTCAACGACACATGCACCGATGGTCTTGAAAGACAGGATAAAGAAGCAGGCTACGACAATGATCAAACAATGGAGGACGAAGGATACCGTGATGATGGCTCCGGTGACCGAATGGAGGGGGAAGGACAGGATGAAGAAGCAGGCTCCGGTGATCGAACGGAGTCCGGCCAGGTATATATATTAATTAATTAAGCATGTGCTGACTATAGCTAATTGATGCATTAATTATTTTTGGTATGTACACATATTAACTCTCTTCTTTTTCTTCTTTTCTAGCCCTCCGGATCGAGCAACACTTCGGTAACGAGACGAGGCCCGAAGAGAAAGTTGCGCGCGGATGAAAGGTACACGATCATCGAAATTGATCGCGCTGGCCAACCGATTGAACCCCTCCGGACCAAGCAAAAATTTAATGCTCAGTGCGGGGTTCTAGTGAGGGACATGATCCCGATCAGCATTGAGCAATGGTTGAAGCCTAAGGACAAAGACTCTCAGGTGTCTTATGTCAGCGATAGGCAAAAAGCTGATCTTTGGACCGCGCTGCAGGAAAATTTCACCTTCCCGCTAGAGGAGGATCCGTAGAATCCAGTTAAAAAGCCAATGATCAAGGCTTATGCTCTTAAGAAGATAGCTGAGCTATTCAGGAGGTAGAAGAATGAGCTGAAATCATCGTTTGTCGACCAAGACAAGACTCCTGAATTCATCGGCCGATTTGAGAAGATCAAATATCAATGGCCCGAATTTGTCACGAAAAAGAAATCTGAGAGAGCAGCGAAGGTGTCAGCGACAAACAAGAAAAATGCTGCAAAGAAGAAGCGTCACCATCGCACGGGGTCAGGTGGCTACCTGAAAGCCCGGCCGTTGTGGGACAAGGCCGAGAATGACCTCTTTGATAAAGGGATCGAACTAGAGACGCGACGCTGGCAAGACCGTTGCAGGACTTGGTTCTTCGGGGTTGGGAGGAAATTGGACCCTATAACAGGGAAGTGCGTTTGGACTGACGAGGAGCTGAACACACCCATCGAGAAGCTTCAGGAGTATATCAAAAAGGCGCAGCAAGGGACGTTCGTTCCGGACAGAGAGAACGACGAGCTCACAGAGGCCCTCGGGAATCCTGAGCACCCCGGACGGATACGAGGCACGCCCGTCTCCCTTTCGTGGAAGGCTGGATTTCCCGACGCAGGCGGTTACAAACGCCGGGAGAAGAAGAAGAAAGAGGAGTTGACCCAACTACAGGCGCTGCACGCAAGGGTACAAGCGCTAGAGGAACGAGAGGCAGTTCGCAGCACGCGACCTGCCGAAGCTAGAACCGAAGCTACCCCGCCATCTCAGCAGAGAAGTAGCGTGGCTTCCACGGAGTTGCTTCAGGAGCCTGTGTTCACGGCTCCTGCTAGCTACCCCGTAGATGCTATCACGGAGTCTCAGCATTGCCACCTTATGACGAAGTGGAGGGAATTGAAAGTCAAGGCAGCTGTTGGCTCTGTTGCACCTCCTGAACCTGGCGCAACTTTTCACGGCCGGCCAATTCCAGAAGGATATGCTAGGGTGATGGTGGATGAAATCATAGAAGGATTTGAGGACCTCCAGCTTGACCACCCTACGGGTGAAGGGGAGACTCGGCTGGGTTCTTGTCTGAAGACTCCATGCCTATGGCGGAAAGAGCTCCTCAACCTTCCGAACTGGATGCCTCCGCCTCCTCCTCCGGCGAGTGAGGGCACTCCGCCTCCTCCACCGCCTCCTCCTCCGGCGAGTGACGATCAGGGGACTCAGCCTCCTTCTCCGGCGCGTGGCGGCACTCCGCCTCCTTCTCCGCCTGCGCCGGCGCGCCCGAGCAGGCACCGGCCTCCTCCCTCTCCGCCTCGCCAGCAAGGGCGGAAGAGACCCGCCGCCGCCCCGACTGCTCTGGCGCGTCGTAGTCCTTCACCTCTGCCTCGTAAGCAAGCATGAAAGAAGACAGCCGCAGCCGCTCCGTCTGCTCCGGCGTCTAGCAGTACAGCCAGAGGCGGGAGGCAATACAGATACGGTCCACCTCTCAAGCCTCTAGAGAAGTTACCGTACGAGAGGACCGCGGAGGAAAACGCGAAGATCGTGCGGACCGAAGTGAAGGACTTCTTTGAAGGGTTGAAAGCAAAGAGACATCCACCTCCGGAGGAGAAGGTAGATCCGGTGAAAGCAAAGCGCACTATCGATGCCCTGAGGAAACGACCAAAGTCTCCACCGAAAACCAACTATGAGTGCATTACTGAAAAGGCATATCTCGAAGCGGATCGGTCGAGAAGTACTATCAGTGATCAAAGGTTAAAAGAACGAGCAGCTGGGAAAAAAATTGCCCAGCTCGGCGAACAAGCAAACCAATCGTGCCCCCCGCTCAATGTGTCTAGCGACATCGTCGCTAATGCTCCGGGGATGGTGCCCGGTTATAGCAATCTTGGAGATTGCCTGCCCGACGATGTACATTATGATTTCTTGGAGGTGGACGAACTCAGATATGAGTACGGGAAGCCTCTCGTCAAAGATGAAAAATCTCTAACAACGATGATGCGAAGATTCCATAATTAGTACATGAAAACCTGTAGAGAGTCTGTGGGACGAATACTTTGTATCTGAGAATTAAAGAGGAGCACGACCTCGTTGGAACTGATCTGTTGCATGTTCCATTTGAGGAGTTCTTCCAGTTCTTCAATCAAAAGGCCCTCGATAAATTAACGGTCACTTGCTACTGTCTGTAAGTACTACTTCTGTCATTAAGTCTCTATATATAGCTCAGCTCTTTCATTGCATGTATTTATAATTATCCTCACTATATTATGCAGATTGAAGATCGTCGAGTGCAGAAAAGCAGAAATGTATGATATTGGGTTCATTAACACAAATCTCATAGATGAATTTCAGGTTACAAAGAACGCCGAAGAGGCCGAGGCCAACTTGCTCAAATCATTGTTAATAAATCAAAACAAAGATTTAATACTCTTTCCTTACAACTTCAAGTGAGTGTTACTGTCGTGTGCATATTCGGTTTCCCTTATTACTCGAGCGAGGTTATAGTAATGTAATTGATGAGTTATGCATGCGTGCGCAGCTTCCACTATATTCTCCTGGAGATTAAGCTTGAGCGGGGACTAGTAACCGTCTTAGACTCGAGACGAAAAGATCCCGAGACCTATGCGGACATGACTAAAATTCTCAACAAGTAAGTTCAATCGATCATTATCGCACCATATCGGCAACTTTTTGTTCATTTCCTGATATCTCAAGTAATAATTATTTTCTTTGTCTTGCAGGGTTTGGAAACAGTTCACCGCAGAAGCTCCGGGACTGCCGAAGGAGCTGCAATATAGATACCCGAAAGTAAGTACTACTAGCTAGCGAGTTGCACACATCTCCCGTTGATTCTAGCTACTTTCATCAATGCCATTTATAATGCTTCATTATCAGTTTGATTGACCTCTATTTCTAGTAAAGTGCTTGTGGCAAGAACAAGGGAATGATTACTGTGGATACTACGTGTGCGAGTTCATCTACAACGCGACTTTGAAAAATAAGCGGGGCTACTCTAAAAGACAATATGAAGTGCGTAAGCAATAATATTCACAATTTCACTTTATTACACCATCATTTCTGTTGAGTTTCATTCATATATATGTATTAACCCCTTCTTCAAATTAGACGTGGCAGATGCGGAATGAACTCCTACCACAAGATCGCATGAAAGCAATTCAAGAGGAATTGGTGGGATTCTTTCTTGACCACGTCATCAATAAAGCCGGAGAATATCATGTGGAAGTTGAGTTCAAATGCTAGGGGATTGTAAGAGATTTTACATATTGTATATGTATGTAGCTAGTAGCGTCGGATAGATAATACAAAAACTTGTTGTTCGACCAATCTCTCGGAGAAGGAGAGGTCGATCACTTCTCTCGGTATGCATGACGAACTTCTGTACTTAATGGTTTCCATCATTTTCTTACTACCTAGCGTGTCGAGGGCCTCTCTATGTATAGTATGTAGCGTCGACCAAGCACGGAGATAAGAGAGGACACTTCTCTCTATTAATTAATTAGCTACCTAACACAATATATGAAACACCTTAATTAACCATACAAAACCCCGAAATCCAGCCCCCTTTCAGAAAAAAAACAAAAACCCTAGCCCCTGAACAGCTGACGCGTGGATGCCTATTGGTCCCGGTTGGTGCCCCCAACCGGGACTAAAGGGCCTCCTGCCTGGGCTCGCAGCACCGGCCACGTGGAGGCCCATCTGTCCCGGTTAGTATAAGAACCGGGACTAAAGGCCTAGGCATTAGTAACGACCCTTTAGTCCCGCTTCCCCAACCGGGACAGATGGGCCTTATGAACCGGGACAAATGGCCCTTTTTCTACTAGTGCTCTCTCTACTTCATCCCGCCTCTTTTCCACCCAAATCCTCACTCTCTCTTCCCCCCGTCATGCCGCCGGAGCCGTGCCCTCGCCGCGCCCCTGCGCTTGCCCCCAGCCCCGGCCTCGACCCCGACCCCGGTTCCGGCCCCGGCGCTCGACCCCGACTCCGACCCCGACCCCTCCCATCCTCGGCCCTCGTCGGGCCTGCTGTGACGCCCCTGATTCAATCATACACTAATCATGCACGCAAACGTGTATGATCAAGATCAGGGACTCACGGGAAGATATCACAAAACAACTCTAAAAACTTAAATAAGTCAGACACGCATCATAATACAAGCCAGGGGCCTCGAGGGCTCGAATACAAGTGCTCGATCAAAGACGAGTCAGCGGAAGCAACAATATCTGAGTACAGACATAAGTAGACAAGTTGCCATAAGATGGCTAGCACAAACTGGGATACAGATCGAAAGAGGCGCATGCCTCCTGCCTGCGATCCTCCTAAACTACTCCTGGTCGTCCTCAGCGGCCTGCACGTAGTAGTAGGCACCTCCGGTGTAGTAGGAGTCATCACCGACGGTGGCGTCTGGCTCCTGGGCTCCATCATCTGGTTGCGACAGCCAGGTAGAATGGAAAGGGGGAAAAGAGGGAGAAAAGCAACCGTGAGTACTCATCCAAAGTACTCGCAAGCAAGGATCTACACTACATATGCATGGGTATCTGTGTAAAGGGTCAATATCGGTGGACTGAACTGTAGAATGCCAGAGTAAGAGGGGGATAGCTAGTCCTGTCGAAGACTATGCTTCTGGCAGCCTCCATCTTGCAGCATGTAGAAGAGAGTAGATGGTAAGTTCACCAAATATCATCGCATAGCATAATCCTACCCGGCGATCCTCCCCTCGTCGCCCTGTGTGAGAGTGATCACCGGGTTATATCTGGCACTTGGAAGGGTGTGTTTTATGAAGTATCTGGTTCTAGTTGTCATAAGGTCAAGGTACAACTCCGGGTCGTCCTGTTACCGAAGATCACGGCTATTCGAATAGATAAACTTCCCTGCAGGGGTGCACCATATTTCCAAACACGCTCGATCCCATTTGGCCGGACACACTTTCCTGGGTCATTCCCGGCCTCGGAAGATCAACATGTCGCAGCCCCACCTAGGCACAACAAAGAGGTCAGCACGCCGGACTAAATCCTATGCACGCAGGGTCTAGGCCCATCTCCCATTGCACACCTGCATGTTGCGAATGCGGCTGGTGAGCAGACCTAGCAACCTCCATTTCAAAGGAAGTTGCGTTACGCAGTCCAACCCGGCGCGCGCCGCTCAGTCGCTGATGTCACGAAGGCTTCGGCTGATACCACGACGTTGAGTGCCCATTACTGTTCCCGCGTAGTTGGTTAGTGTGTATAGGCCAGTGGCCAGACTCAGATCAGATACCAAGAACTCGTTAAGCGTGTTATTTTAAAGTAACCACGAACGCCGACCAGGGCCAGGACCACCTCTCACCCGGGTGGTCTCAACCTGCCTTGTCGCTCCGCCACAAAGATCCACCCAGAGGGCCGTCGGGACAAAGGTCCTTTCAGCCCCCAATCCATGAATCACTCGCGGGTACTCTACGAGCCGACCCGACTTTAGTCACCGCATGTATCATGTATAAAGTATATAGTATATACCCATGATCACCTCCCGAGTGATCACAGCCCGATAGTATAGCATGGCAGACGGACAAGAATGTAGGGCCAATGATGGAATACTAGCATCCTATACTAAGCATTTAGGATTGCAGGTAAAGGTAACAACAGTAGTAGCAAGGAAAGGCTATGCATCAGGATAGGATAAACGGAAAGCAGTAACATGCTACACTACTCTAATGCAAGCAGTAGAGAGAATAATAGGCGATATCTGGTGATCAAGGGGGGGCTTGCCTGGTTGCTCTGGCAAGAAGGAGGGGTCGTCAACACCGTAGTCGACCGGGGCAGCAGCGACGTCGGTCTCATAGTCTACCCGAGAGAAGAGGGGGAAGAAACAATAAATATAATGCAAATATAAGCATGACGATGCATGACATGACTACGAGCGGTGCTAGGTTTGCCCTAACACGGTAGTAGGTGATACCGGCGAAGGGGAGAAACATCCGGGAAAGTATCCCCGGTGTTTCGCGTTTTCGGACAAACGAACCGGTGGGGGAAAGTTGCGTGTTTGCTATGCTAGGGATGTGTGGCGGACGAACGGGCAGCGTATCCGGATTCGTCTCGTCGTTCTGAGCCACTTTCATGTATAAAGTTTTTCCATCCGAGCTACGGTTTGTTTTATATTAATTTTAAAAGATTTTAATCATTTTTAGAATTTATTTAATTATTTTAAATCTACATTATCCAGAATTGTGTTTGCTGACGTCATCATGACATCAGCAGTCAACAAAACGTTAACTGGGTCAAACTGACGTGTGGGTCCCGCGTGTCATACCCTGTTTATTCTAATTAGGTTTTAACTAATCTAATTACCATTTAATTAATTAACAATAGTTAATTAGGTTAATTAACCTTAATTAATTAAGTTAATTTATTTATTTTCTTAAATCCCTTTTTTTCTGGGGCGGGGCCCCATGTCAATGGCCCAGAGGGGATTAACGGGGTGCGGGTGGCGGTTAGGGGCACAGGGGCTCGCGGGCGCCCGATTGGGGCACCCCGGGCGCTAGCTCGGCGCGGCCACCGGCGCCCACAACGCCGGCCATGGGAGGCGGCGGAGGCCTGCGGTTTCACGCGCCGGCGTGCGTGCATGGGAGGGGCGAGCTGCAGGCAGGTAGGGGCCGGCAGGGAGCAGGGCCGCGGGCGCGCGAGCGACTGCAAGCGGTGGAGGCGGGGTGGCGCGACGGTGGCTGTAGGCGGGAGGCAGCAGCACCTGCGGACACCGCAACGACCAACAACAGCGGAGAGGAGGCCAGGGGTGGAGCGCGGCGAGGGGAAGCGGAGCACGCGCGAGTGGGGACCGGCGACCGTGGCTGCGTCTAGCGGGGACAGAGGCGGGGCGTGGCCCCGAGCGGCGTGCGCGGGTGCGGGACGGCGAGCAGCGGGGCTCGGCAGCGGGCGCGCGGGGCCTGGCGTTGAGCGCGGCGGTGCAGTGCAGCAGGTGCGCGGCCGAGGCTCGTCCGGTGCGAGGTCGTGGTGCGGGTGGCGAAGTGCTGAGCGCTGGAGGATCGAGCGCGTGGCGCGCGAGCACGTGCGTGCTTCGGCGCGGCCAGGAGCAGGCGTGCAGCGACGCGGTTGTGCACGGGCGGGCGTGGGCTCGGCCACAGGGGCTAACGGAGGAGAAGGAAGAGGGGGAAGCTCACGGGGGGTTCGTAGGGCACGAGTAGTGGTGCTCAGGGGGAGGGAAGGGGACGAGGTCGACGACAGAGAGGATGGCGGGGCTGCTCCAGCGAGGTGTCAAGGACGAGGACGGCGAGGCGGCGTTCCAGGCGGCGGGGATCGTCGACGGTGTCGGGGCGACGTGGGGTTCGTTCCCCCGATCCCGATCTGGATCGGGGATGGGGAGAGAGACAAGAGAGTGGGTGTAGACCGCGCGGGTGCGAGCGGGTGCGCTAGGAGTTAGGGTTTCGGGGTAGTGGGGGATATGGGCGCGGTTGGTGGGCTGGCCTAGCGGCCTGGTGGCCTCCTGGGCCATGGCCTAGTGGGGGGTTGGTTTTTTTTTCTTTTCTCTTTTTTAAGTTTTGTTTTCTGTTTTTATTATTTTTCTTTTCTTTATTTTCTTTTCTGTTTTCGCTAATAGTTTGGGCACCAAATGAGTTTGGTAAAATATGAGAGCTGGCCCACAAATCACAGCACAATATATCCTACGACCAAAAACTAGTTTGGGGTAAATATCATTTCATATTTATTTTGTATTAATAAAAAGGTTATTAAATAATGTTTTCAGCCACTATTTGAGGTTATTTAAGTCACTTATGAATTTTCAATAATGTTGTTTACAATTTTATTATAGCCTTTGATTTATGTACTATTTATTGAACATTTTAGTTTTAATATTTGAAAACTTTTATTATTTGCTTGATTTTGAATTTTGAATTTGAGTCGGTTTCGAACTAACGCGAGATTAACAACAATAACCGAGGTGACGTGGCATCGTTAAGGTGGGATTACTCTAGCTTAATTATCCGGGTGTCACAATTCTCCTCCACTACAAGAAATCTCGTCCCGAGATTTAAGAGGCAGTGAAAGGGGAAAGGTTTTCGTTTTGAATCTAGCGGGTCTTCTCATCCTGGCTTGCTCTTCGCGAAGAAGTTGATCCTGGTCATTGATGTCTTCATTTCTCTACTTCAGGTCATCTTGACGAAGTTGCATCCTTTCGTCGGGGTCTGTCTCGTACTTACGAATAGGTAAGGGGCAGTTCGAGAATGATAGAATGCTATAAAGGTTATCCATCTGGGGTTATCCCATGAATGAACACAGGGGTATCTCTCGAGTTGGTCAAATGGAACACATCAAGATCCAAGCAAGAAGGTATAGTAAGAAGTATCAAGCGGATAGGCAATCGTTCGATGTCCAATTAGAAGGTGAAAGGGTTTCAGGGCACGAGAATAAGTATTGCGTCTGATACCAGAATAAATCACTAGGAAGGTGACCCGTCAATTACATACGTAGCTAGGCTCGAGGAATAACTTTGGCAATAGGGTGTACAGGAGAGTCAGGTTTCGATCCTGTGGAACTGCGGGTTATGGGCCCACCACGTGGGTTAAAATAACGAAGGGCGTTGACATCTGGCACGATCATGATAGCAAGGCATGTCAGAGAATAACCGGTCAGTTATGTTCACTGCATCGTTGGTACCAAGGGCGAGGGACGAAGAGAACCATTTTCCTGCTCATTGAACGAGGCGGACCATTAGGCAAAGTTCTCGTCCATCGGTGGCTACCGGAATATCATCAACAATAGTAACAGGGCCTCGTTGACAGAATTGTACACCGAGGTGTTTATATATGCAGGAGAATATTACTGCTTAGATCATATAGATCACAAGAAATGTTAAACCAACCAATGGAAAGGAAAATATGGTTATCAGATTAAACAGAACAATGGAAAGGAAAATGTGTTTAAACACATATTTCAAGGGTATATCATTCACAAGGACAAGCAGAGCATGATATCCATGATAGGATATAATGTAGAAAACTCTTTAGGTAAGGGCCGGGAGAGAAATTTCTTGACATCGGTGTTTGGATAATTGAGCAGGAAACATTTAGCATTAGGTTTCAAATGTTCTTGTTGAAAATCAAAGTACCAGCGACATGCTTCGAGATAGCATTGACATGGTCTTCAAGCAAAGGTCGGACTTGGATACACAAAGGATTCATCGGAAGAACTTATAGAATAAGTCTTACAATTTCCTCATGGAAGAATGGCTAACCTTGCTAAAAGAAAACTATAACAATAGGTCCTCCGACCAGGTGTGCTAGGCATGATATCACCTTACTGGGTTATATAAAGATCAATGCTATGACTCTTGGAAAATGTTCCAACCATCATATCTGACAAGTTTCAAATCTGATTGGTGTCAGGACACCTCAGACTTAGGATGCCTGAGAAGAAGAGGTGCAACACAATTGACGAGACGACATTATATGATTCTCGGGAAATGAACTATGGAAGCGAGTTCCGAACAGGGGTTCGCCATTAAATCAAGGAGAGGTGAGGAGGTGACTGATTGACTCAGCGACAATCCATTGAGATTTCCAAAAAGATGGATTTCCACAACTATGTGAGCAAGGAGATAACATTAGCTAGATCAAATGAGTTAATGATGTATGCTCAAGGAAAACATACACAGTTAAACATTGGTTGAAATGTGCACCCGAAATATGGGCTAGGTAGCACGATAATGTTCGAATGATGATTCAATAAGCCATAGACGTAGAATGAAACTATAGACCAATAACTTCAAATCAATAGGGTTGCTAGAAGTTTAGGATTTACACATCACAGACCATTTGTCGGTATTCTGGTTAGAAACAACATGGGGACCAATAAAAGAATGGTGATGTTAATAAGTATCACTTGTATCAAGAATTCTTAAGGGTGGTGAATTTCCCATGACATTCTTGACATAAAAGATAGCAATACTCCAAGGTAGAACATAACATAAGTTGGATAGCAAGGATCTCAAGGTACAACACAAAAGATGAACAAGTTTGTGTTGAAGGGAAAGCAAGAATGTTGCTGATGATAACACAAATCATCGAGGGGCAAGGATGGTATTTCTCATCATGAATTCAATTAATATCCTGGAACTCATAATGTTGATGATGATAATGACAAATTTTGTCGAGAGGTTTCATGGAGATGTAATCGGTCGGCGATGACATCAAGTCAAAGGAATGATGAAGCGAAATGTTCTTGGGACCATCAGTATGACACAAACTCGAATTCAAGCTTGTCGTTGAAGGTGGAACGATAAGACGAGGAAATCGGCGTAAGCTTAGCTCACCATCGAAAGTTGTGCTCCGGAATGAAGGACCCGGTAGCACAGTTCAAATTAGCACCATAATGATGTAGCCGATCAGGCTAGGAGTGACGTGATGGAGTATTAAACTTCTCAACAACAAAGTACTAGGAGAACCAAATCTCAGTGTTGATTCGATTCACGAATCGGTGTTCTTAGTTGCTGACAACCCAGAACCCGTGGAGTGATTATGATGGGGAAAGGTACTACTTCATCAGAAATTCATAAGATGAAGTGCAATGGGTTGATATCCTCGAGATACCAAGGGGTAATACTCGACGACAGATCAAAGTAGAGGTTGGAATGGGGTATTGCTCTACGGAAGACAAGTGCTTAAACTTGCACGAGAAATGGTATTTAAAAGAGAACATGGTTGGAACTACAATTGCAAAGGATCAATTCACCGATACCAGAAGATATTATATCAAGGAAATAGTTATTATTACAAGAAGCTTCCATGATAGGATCTACATCGTGTCCGTGGGCATGAACACAAAGTTCAAGGTCGACTCCCACTTCTTCAATGCATAACCTTTCATTCACTTCTCGCTCTTATTAAAAATGAATTGATTGTGGAAACCTACCTAGTGAATTACCAGAGGAGTATTGCCCGTGAAAACTTTCGGGTTCACACAGATTAAGAAGGGCATAGGTTCAACCCATCGGGGTATCATAGGAACATATACCACAATCTTTTAGAAGTAATTAATACAAGCTCGAAAGTAGAGCATGGTTTAGAAAGCAGAGAATACAATTTACCAAAGGCATTATGTATCTGAGGAAAGGCTCACAAGGTTATTGAATATGAAGGACGTTGTCGGATAAAATCCAACAAATGATCTGGTGGTCCAAAGGAATCTTATGTGAGCATCGGTACTCAACCAGAAGAAGAAAGAATGCAAGGAGATCAGTTAATTGATAAAACTAACTAATCCAAGCTCAAATACAAAGGAGTTATGAATTCCAAATTAAGGGCTCAGAAACAAACGCTCTGATCAAGGATGGATAAGTTGAGTAGACTTAGGGGTACAATCGACGGTAATTTGATTGGTCGAGATCCAGGTCATGTTTAAAATGACATTTGAGCCTGAAGGATGAATTCTGGGCTGGATTGATGATTGCGAGCATTCGCAAACATCTTGGATCAAAGACTCAAAATGACGGTGACAAAGGATGCTCATGAATATTGCTAGACATATGGAATGTATCCATAATGCAAGCAAACAAGTATTTGCAGAACAATAGTTGACATTGGATTATCGGAAGACCGGATAGTATTTAAAAGTATCTTGTGGATCACATGATCAATTAGGAATGAACAAATCCTCGATGAGTGTGAGGAATTATCCGTAGATGTATTAAAGCGGAAACGGAGCTACAGGGCAACATGCATAATGGATTCTCGGGATATTGGGATGTTTCAGGGAACCTTGTAATAACAAGAGCAATCGGGGATGGAGGTATGAACAAAGATTGCAGGTAGTTATCCATAACGATTTATCGGTGGTAGGGATTGCAACGGCGAAGGGCACAAGGGTCTCGGGAAAACATCGGAGAGTATCTTCGAAATCTTCTGGCGCAGCAGGCGATCATTTGTAATAAGGGTCTCTCCGGATGGAAGTGATCACGAGATCCTAATGTTAGAGTTAGAAAAATTCATTTATCATGAATAGAAGAGAGATTAGAGCCCCAGAGTATAGACGAGGAATAAAAGATCCTAATACCAACCAATGGCGACGTGGGCCCGTAAGCCACACTGCCATGTTGGTAAAAGTTTTTGAAATTACTAGACTCGACTTCGGCCAAGGAGTGTGGAAGGGGGGTTCCTACAGGCAGTCGGCTCTGATACCAACTTGTGACGCCCCCGATACAATCGTACACTAATCATGCACACAAACGTGTAAGATCAAGATCAGGGACTCACGGGAAGATATCACAACACAACTCTAAAAAGATAAATAAGTCATACAAGCAACATAATACAAGCCAGGGGCCTCGAGGGCTCGAATACAAGTGCTCGATCATAGACAATTCGGCGGAAGCAACAATATCTGAGTACAGACATAAGTAAACAAGTTGCCATAAGATGGCTAGCACAAACTGGGATACAGATCGAAAGAGGCACAGGCCTCCTGCCTGGGATCCTCCTAAATTACTCCTGGACGTTGTCAGCGGCCTGCACCTAGTAGTAGGCACCTCCGGTGTAGTAGGAGTCGTCGTCGATGGTGGCGTCTGGCTCCTGGGCTCCATCACCTGGTTGCGACAGCCAGGTAGAATGGAAAGGGGGAAAAGAGGGAGAAAAGCAACCGTGAGTACTCATCCAAAGTACTCGCAAGCAAGGATCTACACTACATATGCATGGGTATCTGTGTAAAGGGTCAATATCGGTGGACTGAACTGTAGAATGCCAGAATAAGAGGGGGATAGCTAGTCCGGTCGAAGACTACGCTTCTGGCAGCCTCCATCTTGCAGCATGTAGAAGAGAGTAGATGGTAAGTTCACCAAGTATTATCGCATAGCATAATCCTACCCAGCGATCCTCCCCTCGTCGCCCTGTGTGAGAGCGATCACCGGGTTATATTTGGCACTTGGAAGGGTGTGTTTTATTAAGTATCCGGTTCTAGTTGTCATAAGGTCAGGGTACAACTCCGGGTCGTCCTGTTACCGAAGATCACGGCTATTCGAATAGATAAACTTCCCTGCAGGGGTGCACCATATTTCCAAACACGCTCGATCCCATTTGGCCGGACACACTTTCCTGGGTCATGCCCGGCCTCGGAATATCAACACGTCGCAGCCCCACCTAGGTACAACAGAGAGGTCAGCACGCCGGTCTAAATCCTATGCGTGCAGGGTCTGGGCCCATCGCCCATTGCACACCTGCACGTTGCGAACGCGGCCGGTGAGATGACCTAGCAACCTCCAATTCAAAGGAAGTTGTGTTACGCGGTCCAACCCGGCGCGCGCCGCTCAGTCGCTGACGTCACGAAGGCTTCGGCTGATACCATGAAGTCGAGTGCCCATAATTGTTCCCGTGTAGTTGGTTAGTGCGTATAGGCCAGTGGCCAGACTCAGATCAAATACCAAGAACTCGTTAAGCGTGTTATTTTAAAGTAACCGCGAACGCCGACCAGGGCCAGGCCCACCTCTCACCCGGGTGGTCTCAACCTGCCTTGTCGCTCCGCCACAAAGATCCACCCAGAGGGCCGTCGGGACAAAGGTCCTTTCAGCCCCCAATCCGTGAATCACTCGCGGGTACTCTACGAGCCGACCCGACTTTAGTCACCGCATGTATCATGTATAAAGTATATAGTATATACCCGTGATCACCTCCCGAGTGATCACGACCCGATAGTATAGCATGGCAGACGGACAAGAATGTAGGGCCAATGATGGAATACTAGCATCCTATACTAAGCATTTATGATCTCAGGTAAAGGTAACAACAGTAGTAGCAAGGAAAGGCTATGCATCAGGATAGGATAAATGGAAAGCAGTAACATGCTACACTACTCTAATGCAAGCAGTAGAGAGAAGAATAGGCGATATCTGGTGATCAAGGGGGGGGCTTGCCTGGTTGCTCTGGCAAGAAGGAGGGGTCATCAACACCGTAGTCGACCGGGGCAGCAGCGGCGTCGGTCTCTTAGTCTACCCGAGAGAAGAGGGGGAAGAAACAATAAATATAATGCAAACATAAGCATGACGATGCATGACATGACTACGAGCGGTGCTAGGTTTGCCCTAACACGGTAGTAGGTGAAACCGGCGAAGGGGGGAAACATCCGGGGAAGTATCCCCGGTGTTTCGCATTTTCGGACAGACGAACAGGAGGGGGAAAGTTGCGTGTTTGCTATGCTAGGGATGTGTGGCGGACGAACGGGCAGCGTATCCGGATTCGTCTCGTCGTTTTGAGCAACTTTCATGTACAAAGTTTTTCCATCCGAGCTACTGTTTATTTTATATTAAATTTACAATATTTTAATCATTTTAAGAATTTATTTAATTATTTTAAATCGACATTATCCAGAATAGTGTTTGCTGACGTCAGGCTGACGTCAGCAGTCAACAGAACGTTAACTGGGTCAAACTGACGTGTGGGTCCCGCATGTCAAACCCTATTTATTCTAATTAGGGTTTAACTAATCTAATTACTGTTTAATTAATTAACAGTAGTTAATTAGGTTAATTAAACATAATTAATTAAGTTAATTTAATTATTTATTTATTTTCTAGGGCGGGGCCCCATGTCAGTGTCCCAGAGGGGCTTAACGGGGTGCGGGTGGCGGTTACGGGCACAGGGGCTCGTGGGCGCCCGATTGGGGGACCCCGGGCGCTAGCTCGGCGCGGCCACTGGCGCCCACAACGCCGGCCAGGGGAGGCGGCGGAGGCCTGCGGTTTCACGTGCCGGCGTGCGTGCATGGGAGGGGCGAGCTGTGGGCGGGCAGGGGCCGGCAGGGAGCAGGGCCGCGGGCGCGCGAGCGGCTGCAAGCGGTGGACATGGGGCGGCGCGGCGCTGGCTGTATGCGGGAGGCAGCAGCGCCGGCGTACACCGCAGCGACCAACAGTAGCGGAGAGGAGGCCAGGTGCGGAGCGCGGCGAGGGGAAGCGGAGCGCGCGCGAGCGGGGACCGACGAATGTGGCTGCGGCCAGCAGGGACAGAGGCGGGGCGCGGGGTGTGGCCCCGAGCGGCGTGCGCGGGTGCGGGACGGCGAGTAGCGGGGCTCGACAGCGGGCGCACGGGGCCTGGCGGTGAGCGCGGTGGTGTAGTGCAGCAGGTGCGTGGCGGCAGGCTCGTCCGGTGCGAGGTCGTGGTGCGGGAGCACATGCGCGCTTCGGCGCGGCCAGGAGCAGGGGTGCAGCGACGCGGTTGTGCACGGGCGGGCGCGGGCTCGGCCACAGGGGCTAACGGAGGAGAAGGAAGAGGGGGAAGCTCACGGGGGGTAAGTAGGGCACGGGCAGTGGTGCTCGGGGTGGGGGACGGGGACGAGGTCGACGACGGAGAGGACGGCGGGGCAGCTCCAGCGAGGTGTCGACGAGGAGGACGGCGATGCGGCGTTTCGGGCGGCGGGGATCGTCGACGGGGTCGGGGCGACATGGGGTTCGTTCCCCCGATCCCGATTTGGATCGGGGATGGGGGAGAGAGACGAGAGAGTGGGGTGTAGACCGTGCGGGTGCCAGTGGGTGCGCTGGGAGTTAGGTTTTCGGGGTAGTGGGGGGATATGGGCGCTGTTGGTGGGCCGGCCTAGCGGCCTGGGGGCCTGCTAGGCCGTGGCCCAGTGGGCGGGGGGTTGCTTACTTTTTTTCTTTTCTCTTTTGTAAGTTTTTTTTCTGTTTTTATTCTTTTCCTTTTCTTTATTTTCTTTTCTATTTTCGCTAATTGTTTGGCACCAAATGAGTTTGGTAAAATATGAGAGCTGGCCCACAAATCATAGCACAATATATCACCACCAAAAACTAGTTTGGGGTAAATATCATTTCACATTTATTTTGTATTAATAAAAAGGTTATTAAATAATGTTTTCAGCCATTGTTTAAGGTTATTTAAGTCACTTATCAATTTCCAATAATGTGGTTTACAATTTTATCATAGCCTTTGATTTACCTACTATTGATTGAACATTTTATTGTTTGCTTGATTTTGAATTTTGAATTTGAATCGGTTTCGAACTAACGCGAGATTAGCAACAATAACTGAGGTGACGTGGCATCGTTAAGGTGGGATTACTGTAGCTTAATTATCCGGTTGTCACACCTGCACCCTCTGTAAGCCCCCCACCGCTCCTCCTCTCTCTACTAGCTTGGGTTCTTTGGTTAATTTACTTAGGTTTTAGTTAGGGCACTAGGTTAATTAGGTTATGTATTTAGTCATGAACTTAGCTAGGTTTTTTAGTTTAACTAATTGTTGTTATTTAAATTTTATAGTGCTAGTTAGTTAATTTGAATTAGTATTTAAAAGCCAGAATTAGTTTAAGCAATTGTCCAAATCAACATCCCTTGTTAAAGAAAATTAGTTTAAGCAAATTTGAATTTTACTTTCAAATATTGTTATGACTTTTATATGCAAATTTGAAGTGGACATGTGATATGTGGACATGTCATATCTAGAAAATGATGATTATGTGTAGGGTAAATGATCCGAGTGGCCTATGTTACGTCGGAATGTTGATTCATTTCCGTTCTGGTGAATTTCAGGCGGTCGATATGTCCATTTTTTAGCAAACACTACTAGGAAAAGGCCTACTAGTGGCGCACAAGTTTTGCCTACTAATGGCGCACTACTGGTGCGCCACTAGTACCACGCCACTAGTATTAAATAGTAATGGCGCACCACTGGTGCGCCATTAGTATCTGGTATACTAATGGTGCATCACGCCGTGCGCCATTACTGTCTGACTTAGTAATGGTGCACCACATAGAAGTGCGCCATTAGTAACAATTTTTTTCAAATAATTTTTCAAAAAAAGAAAATTTAAAAAAAAATTAGATTTTTTTTCTTTTTTTCTTAATCTCGGGTCGCTATGGCTTAATCTCGGGTCAATATGCTTAATCTCAAGTCAAATCGCACTAAGTGGTCAAACTTCCCGGAAGGTCACCCATCCTCACACTACTCCAGCCCGATCACGCTTAACTTCACAGTTCTATCCAACCCCAGCACCACCTCACTTAACAGGCACTTGTTGATATATATACCATATCAATCCTATTAAACCTTGTTGATGTCTAGGACTTTGTTCATGTTCATGAGTATGATGAAATTTTGAAAAATATTTCAAACTTCCCGGTCATATTACGTATCATTTTTTGAAAAAAAATTCCAAAAAAAATTCAACACCAATTTTTTTTCTGTTACTAGTGGCGCACCTAGCAAACAGTGCGCCACTAGTAAGTTTGAAATTTTTTGAAATTTTTTGCCTCTAGATCTTGAAAGCCCCGTAACTTTTTTTCTGTTAGGTTTTTGAGGATTTTGAAAATTTTTAACAGGGTTCCCATTCTAGTTTAACTATTAATTGCGCACTAACACCTGTTGCGCCATTACTAGTTTAGAAAAAAAATTGTTACTAGTGGCGCACCAACACATGGTGCACCATTAGTATATAGTAGTGGCGCACCACATGTCTGGTGCGCCATTAGTGTCTATATCATCTATAGCCCTTTTCCTTGTAGTGAAAGGTCATGCCAAAATTTTCCGTGAATTTTGGCATGACTTGTGCTAGATAGTAGGCATATCGAGTGCCGAGAGTTGCTGGGAAACGACATTCCTGCAAACATAGATCTTTTTTGATGTCATTTCTCTTTTTTTCATAGATTTAGAATTAAACGAGGAGACATAATCATAGGAAAGATGTCGAACAACGAAGAAACTGGGCCTTCTGACCAAGATATAGACGAGATGGATTATGAGGGTGAACAAGAGTACCTCGACTATTTGTCTGCTAAGCACAGTCAAGGTTTGCAGGTCGGCCTCGATGATGGCACTGACACCAACATCGACACCGATTGCGACGCCGAGACCGGCGGGGAAGATACCGGCGGGGAAGGTACCGGCGCCGATGCCGCTACCAAAATAAGAAGCATAAGAAGCAGAGGATACGAAAACCTAACAAACTAGGCATTGGACGACTGGTGATCACAAAGATGGCACCTGGCAAGTTTGAGCCATTAGAGCCGGAAGAACCTCGCAAGTGCTATGGGAACCAAGTAGGATGCATCCTACGGGAATGCGCGAGCATCAACGATGATTACTTAAGGATTAAAGAACATTTGAGGCAGTTGCTCCTGACGAAGTTGCACAAGAGATTCAAGTTCCCCGACCGGGATGATAACATAGAACAACCGTGGGATGATTCGAAGACGAAAAAGATTAACAATCACGCCATGGACATGTTCAACAATGATTTGGCCTCCTGGAAAGGGAGGGTGAAACGAGCTATTGAGGCTGAGGAACCCCTGTCCAAGAATCTGGAGGAAAATCCAACACTTACGGAAGAGCAGTTCGAAAAGTTCAAGGACACTTGCGCTACCGAGGCAGCCAAGGCTAAGGCTGTGAAATTCAAGAGCCTTCAGCAAAGGTACACGGGGAAGCATCACCTCGGAAGCCGTGGCTACCTTGGTAAAAGGCCCATATGGGATAAGGAGGACACGGAATGTGAAGCCGCGGGTCTCCTAGACCCCTTCGCAAATTTCACCAACACCTTGGAGCGTGACTTCATCAGGGCCCGCTACAAGTGGGACAAGGAAAAGAAGGTTTTTTACACGGACCAGATCACGAGGAAATTGATTAGACTACTGGTAATTATTCTTTTACCACCTTACATTTAGCTCCAGATCTAGTCGACTACACATTTGTAAATGGTTCACGTTCCTTCTGCAGGAGAAGCAACACCAGCTTGCAGCCGAAAGCCCTACTTCTCCGATGAGGCCCAAGTGGGACACCCCTCTCAACCAGGCCTTGAACGAATTTAAGGGACTCCCTTTGGGCCAGCGGCCGCAATATGGTCGTGTGCACAGCACCGGAGACGACGCCACGTGGAAGGTGTTTTACAACGAGGGCCCGGAGGCCAAGAAGAAGAAAAAGAAGTTTAGTCAAGCGGACATTAACGAGGAGGCGAAGCTTGCGTTCGAGAAAAAAGCATCTGAGTACGCGAAAAAAAAGCCGAGGAGAAAAATGAGTTGCTACAGTAGGCAGTCAATGCCACTGTAACTGCCTGCAGAAATGATTTCGGTACTAACTTGGTCCCGGCTATCATTAACTGGACGAAGGAAAATCAAGATAAGACGGTACATGATTTCCCGTTGCCCAGTTTCGTCGCGACAAACTCCATGAACAACAACAACACCGCACCATCACTTGCTCACACAAGTGGGCCTCCTCTCGCACTCGCACCCGCTCATAGCAGCCCGTCCTCAGTCTCTGGTGCGCTAGGCGGGCCTTCGTCTTTAGCTGAGCTCGACGCCCTCATGGTAATTACATGTCACACGAACATATATATCTAGAATATTCCATTTCCGTTGCCTTTTGGATGTTTTACGCCACAGACATGTGTTTGCAGGCCGACGACACCCCGTGCACCGTACTCTACTTGATCAAAGGCCAGAATGTGGACGTGGGAAAGGGGGTGATAACAAAGCCCTTGGATCTCACGTTCCACAACTAGCCGATGCCTGTTGGGCACTTCAGGGTTACCTTATCGAGTGTGACATCGGGGCAGGAGGATTTGCCTCCTCCATTACGCCTAGGGGGAGAGGACGACGAGACCCCGCCGCGGATTGGAAGCTGCAATGGTTGGGTGCTACTATGGCCAAAGAATCTTCCTCGTCTGGAACCGGTCGAGAACACACCAATAACCACACATCAACAAGCATGTATGGAGACCAACACTCCACCTACACAATTACCAGCTCCTATAGTGCCGGGTGAGAGCGGCGGACGACGTGATGAAGGGGGTGCAATAGTACCGGTTGATGTAATCAGTCCCATAGAACAGAGAATGGATGATGAGACGGAGGAGACGGAAGACCCAATGGGTTTCCTCAATAAAACGCGTATGAGGGTGACTTAGGTATGATGAGTCAACCATATGACGAATCGGGCTATCAGCATGCTAATGAGGACATGGATGATCTGCCCGGGCAGGAACGTCGTAGCAGGGATTGCAAGAAGTCTCTCTTCATGAAATCCTCACAGGACACGCCTGAAGATGCCGCCTCAACACAGGCTCAACTAGCTGGTGGTCGTACAGTGCTTAGCCCGGCAACACTGGGGCAGGGATTAAGGAAGGGTATGGAAGGTGTGCCAAAGAAAAAGGAGAGGAAGAGACCGGGGAAGATAGCTGCCTCCAAACAAGCCAGAGCACATAGCAGCCAGACGGTGGATTCTGAAGAGCGTGTACCCGTGAAAGGTGCGGCCATGTTCCATCTCACGGGCGAGCCAATGCTACCGCCGAAAACGCTGGAGGCACTATCAGGGGATCTCAGGAGACTGCACAACCATGTGCTGTCGACTGAGAAAAGCCTCCTAGCCTCAAAGGATCCAGGATATCTGACATACGCGGCTCGTGTGCCTGAGGGGAAGTGCTACATCGACACAGGGCCCGCGGAGGTGTTCTTCCTGCGGTTTGACCATATCTTTGAGATGTTTCTGACAAGGCGGCTCGATTTTACAATCGACCGCCTTTTTGTGCTACATATGAGCTCCGTCATGAAGAGAGAAGAAGTCTCGCAAATCTGTGTGGCGGATCCGAACTACATGCACGAGTCTTTCTTGAGTCTCGGCGACTTTGAGCGTGAAACTGCTAGGGACTACCTCCAAAACTTCATGGTACAGAATAAGGACCAGGAAGTTGTCCTCCTGCCTTATCATCCAAAGTAAGTCAGTTCCGAACAACCCTTTCGTACATTTCAATCATTCCTTCTCGCTCTATGGAGAATAATTTGAGGTGTCTTTTCCCCGCAGCAACGGGCGCTCCGTCCTTATCGTTCCTTACCCTCGAGTCTTCCACGCCGTGTATTTCGACCCTACCAGAGACTATGAGAAGAAGGACTACACCCACATAATGAATATTTTAGATGACGCTCTCCAAGGCTTCAGCATTAGGGTGGCCACCTGTAGATCAGGAAACAAAGGAACAAGAAGTTGGGTTTCTCGCATAAAACTAACTTCTGCTGCATCCATGTCCCAAAACCAAGCAAGAAAGATGGATTCTACCTCCTTCATCTCATGATTGAGTTCAATACAGATCACCAAAAGCTTCGTATGACAACCAGAAACGATGATCATATCCGCAAGTGGGTAGAATCTCATGGAGAAGCGGATTATAAACTTAGAGATGACTTCTTTCGCTTCCAAAGAGACATTGCGACGATCATCATGAAAGAAGTCGTCGATGAGAAGGGGATGTTCCACCACAGCCCTATATCGCGAGCTGGCGTCCGAACTCGCATAGGCATGCAATGTCATGACCTCACACCGTTCAAGAAGCTAGGGTCCATCCTTGATTATATGGAAGAATGGAACTTCTAGTAATTTACGATGCCGATGATGATGATATGTGTCGGTAGAAGTTGTATACTTTCTGTAGCGATTAAACTTTGTGATGTCCACGGTCCCTGTCGAACTTGCATAACACTACCTTGTTAGTTTGGTACGATGATATGCGTAACTCTAGTTAATTAGTTTGCATACTATATGTTGCATCTAGTTGCTAACCCTTCTATTTCGTGTTGCTCTAGTATATTTTGTTGCATATGATCGTACATTCTCTTGATGAAGATGCATCTCCAACAGGTACCTAGATTCTTGATGGTGAAGGAGTGCTATGTCGTGTACGAAGGGAAGGTTCCGGGAGTGTACGACGAGTGGTATGAGTGTCAGGCGCAAGTGGAGGGGGTCTCGGGAGCCAGCCATAAAGGCTTCAAAAGCAGACAAGAAGCACAAGCTAGTTACTTGAGGTTCACGCTAGCGCGAGAGAGGCCTCATAACCGCCGCCTCATGTACTGCATAGTTCTGCTATCACTCATAGTGATAGCACTTCTCGCGTATATCATTGTTTAGATGGATGATGTTGTAGTTGCAAGTATTCGAGACTTGCATGTATCACTGTTTTCGAGATGATGATGAGAGACCACTTTGTGTTGGATGATGATTATGATGAGACTATTTGTATGTATATGCTATAATTACATTTGTGGTCTCGGAGCCATTTGTATGTGTATGATGATGACATTTGTATGTGCTAAAGATTCTTGTATAAAGCCTGTTCAAATACAAAACAAATATGCAGAAAAAAAGAAAAACTAATAAAATTAGCAGTAGCGAGAGGAGAAAAGTTAGTAGTAGCGTGCCGCTAGCAGTTGCGCGGCCTAACTCAGTGCGCTAGAGCTATTAGCAGTAGCGCACTTCGGTACCGCTCGCTGCTTCTACGCTTGCATAGCAGTAGCGCGGGCGAACACGCGCTGCTGCTACAGGTTAGATGTAGCGCCGTATCAGTAGCGCGGGTCCCCGCACTACTGCTATAACTAAAACCCACGCCGCTGCTAGGATTTTCCCTAGTAGTGACACTAGCTAATAATAATCATCATAGCCATTTCCACCAACACTCACTAGTAGAAAAGAGGGCTTTGGTTCAGGCCGGGTTAGCCCATTAGTCCCGGTTCAGTCCAGTACCGGGACCCATGGGGGCACTGGTCCCGGTTCGTGAGGCCAGGGGCCTGCCGGGCCTCGTGGGGGCATTGGTCCCAGTTCGTGTGGCCCCTTTGATCCCGGTTGGTGGGACGAACCGGGACCAATGGGCCTCGCTCCTGGCCCACCACCATTGGTCCCGGTTGGTGGCTTGAACAAGGGAATGATTTCTGTGGATACTACGTTTGCGAGTCCATCCACCACACGACATATGAGCGGGGCTACTCTGACGAACAATATCAAGTGCGTAAGCAATAATATTCACAATTTTATTTTATGACCATCATTTGTGTTGAGTTTCATTTATTCATATATATATATATATATATATATATATATATATATATATATATGTATTGACCCCCTTCTTCAAATTAGATCTTTCGGCTGCGGGATGAACTCCTACCACCAGATCGTATGCGAGCAATTCAAGAGGAATTGGCGGCATTCTTCCTTGACCACGTGATCGCTGAAAATGGAGAACACTATGTGGACCCTGTGTTCATATATAATTAGGAGATTATATTGTAACAGATAATTATTGTATATATGTAGCCGGTAGTGTCGGACAGATATACGAGAACTTGTTGTTCGACCAATCTCTCAGAGAAGGAGAGGTGGTCGATATCACTTCTCTCTATATGCATATGTTCATGCCGATCTTCTGTTTCCTTCATTTGCTTACTAGCTAGCATGTCTAGTCCTCCCTATACGTATATAGTACGTAGCGTCGACCAATCACGGAGATAAGAGAGGACACACATCTCTATTAATTAGCTAGCTAACACAATATATGAAACACCTAAATTAACCCCCCAAAACCCCCAACCCCCCTCCCCTTTTCAAAAAAAAATCACAGCCCCTGAAATGCTGACGCGTGGATGCCTATTGGTCCCGGTTAGTGCCACCAACCGGGACCAAAGGCCCTCCTGCCTGGGCTCGCCGCACCGGCCACGTGGAGGCCCATCTGTCCCGGTTCGTGTAAGAACCGGGACTAAAGGGCTAGGGCATTAGTAACGACCCTTTAGTCCCGGTTCAACAACCGGGACAAAAGGCCCTTACCAACCGGGACAGATGACCCTTTTTATACTAGTGACTAGCTATTTAATCATCATAGTCATAGTGTAGCACATCATCATCTTCAAACCCATTCTAGCTAGCTAATCACTCATGTTGCTCTCTCTCAGGTAAAATAGCATAGAACATGTGTAGCACTCCTGATTTATCATATTGGAGCATGCCGATGAACATGTCTCCTAATTGTGGGCTGCGCTTCTGATTGCTGCCCCCTAGTACTTCTCTGCGATCCTTCACAATTTTGCTCTAGTCTTTGACTATTAATACTTGCTCGCTTTTAGAAATCCTGAATGCACTCATGTGCAATGTAGGATGTCTTGGCCGTAAGCTAACCATTTTCATGTCACCTTTAGCCTTGATCCAATGAGGCACAACTATCATCGGGAGTCCCTAGTAACATACTTAGCAATGAAGTTTAGCTTAAAAACAATGTATGCAAAAGATGCACTAAGGACAAATAGTAAAAATCTTACCATCTTTCCTAAATAGATGTGACCGTAGTTCAATACGCACACTAGTGGTCGCACGTTTTGAGTACTAAGATTTTGAAGTCCAGGAAAATAATTTGTCTTGACAGTATCAAGATCCTCAAGCCATGAAACATAATGAGTTATCTCCTCGCTGTTTAGTTCAGCCTCGGGACAGTAGTAGGTCATGTCTACCAAGCGACGGACATGTTTGCTTGAATGGAAATAAGCTGTCAATAGAAATTAGTTGTCAACTATTGTTGAATAAACAATATCCAAGACATAAATATGGTTGATAAACTCACGTAATGGTAGAACTGGAGGTGTCAGCACATCGACCCAGATGTCGATATTGCCTTCAATATCATCTTCCGGACGAATATCAAAGGTGATAAGCATATCAGGCTCAAATGCATAAGCCTTGCATAGTGCTCTCCAACTTTTGCATTCAAAATAGGTGTAGGTGTCTGCATTGTATAATTTTGCGTCCAAAGTATAACCATGCTCGGTCTTCAAGTGAACTCTCTTTACCTCCATATTTTTCATAGGACTGAAACCAATCTTATCCAACACAAAAATTCTTGCATGGAAGGGGATACGCTAGTAGAATAGTAAAAAATTAAAATTATAAGTTGAAGCAAAAGAAGCAGAAGTCATGCTTAATTACGAAAAAAGACTTGTCGTTGTGACTTACTGTATCCACTTCGAAGTTCTCATCCAGCTTGATGTTGAAGCGCCTAACTAGGAAATGCCTATCGCACAAGCCGCGCTCGTCTTCACAGTATTGGCACATACCGAAATCATTTTCGCAGTTAGACATTTCCTATGTTCATAGTTGAAACATTAATTGAAAATCGATCGAAGGCAACTATCAGGAAACTGAGCACACAAATCACTATTACTCAATATGCAACAGGTTGACTTTAGGTCTATCGAGTCTTCCTTCTTAGTTAAACTATCATCTCATGTATATGGTGGGCACTCCCTCTCTGATATTGCGACCCGTCGGTGATGGTCGCTACTCCTCCTTTCCCTAGTGCATTACAAACATCTAGCACAAGGAAAAGAAGGAGAAGCAACCCCCACGATAACAGTTGGCATTCTTCTTCTCTTAGATATGGTGTACTGGTTTTTTGACTGTCATGTATGCAGCCCAGGCAGACTTAAAGTCAACCCGAAATGTCGTTTAATTCTCTTTCTAGCAAATCCGGGGCACTCGATATTTCCTACATATTCTAGCACAAGTCACGCTTAAATTCACGGAAAAATCCGGCATGACCTTTGCTAAAATAGGACATATCGAGAGCCTGAAATTTGCCAGAACGGAAATGAATCAACACTCCGGCAAAACATAGGTCACTCGGAAATGAATCGACACTTCATTATATCTTATAATTCGATAATTTCATTTGTTTAAGAAGCATAACTAAATACCCTAGTTCTACTCTATTCAACACCGAGGAGTGGAGAAGGAGGAGGTGGAGTTTTAGCTCACCGACTCGGGTGTAGAGGAAGTAGAAGTAGCACGGATGACGATCACTCCAAGGAGACACGACTCTACAAAGCATGCATCCACCGAATAAAATTTTAATTAGATAATCAAATCTCATATACTCCCTCCGTTCCAAAATAGATGTCCCAACTTTGTACTAACTTTAGTACAAAGTTGGGTCATCTATTTTGGAACGGAGGGAGTAGCATTCTTTGATGACAAAGTGATAATGACATAAATTCAACTAGTCCTATTAATTCAACTAATTCAACTAAGCACTTACTAAAAATAAACTAGTTCTATTAATTTTCTTACTAACAATAAACTAGTTCTATTAATTCAACTAGTTCAACTAAGAACTTACTAAAAAAATAATTAGATATCGTACTAATTCAAGTAAGCACTTACTAATTCAACTAAGAACAGTAATAAAATTTTAACTAGTTGGGAGGGAGGAGGGAGGAGGGGGCAGGCCGGAGGAGGAGGGAGGGCGGTGGGAGGAGGGAGGAGAGAGGCGGAGGGGGGAGGGCTGCCGGTGGCAGGGTTGGCCGGAGGAGGGGGCGGGCCGGAGGAGGAGGAGGAGGGGGAGGAGGCAGGCGGGGGTGGAGGAGGGAGGAGAGAGGAGGAGGGGGAGGAGGGCTGCCGGAGGAGGGCTTGGCCGGAGGAGGAGGGAGGAGAGGGCGGCCGGAGGAGGGAGGGGCGCGGTAGGGAGGAGGGAGGAGAGGGGAGGAGGAGGGAAGGAGAGACTACCTCAGTGGAGGACGAACAGGAGCGTCGGCGGCGGCGGGCGACGACGGTGGTTGGGGAATGGTGGCGGCGGCGGATGATGGGGGTGCGGGGGAGAGTGAGAGTGGAGAGGGAGAGTGGGGGCGGCCGGTTATGGGAAGATAGGATGGCGTTTAGCTGTAGCGATGGTGAGAGAAAAGCGTTGCTGCTATGTTCATTTTCATTATCGCGTTTGCAAAACCTGCGCTACTACTATACCTAGTTTGGCAGCCACGTCGTGGCAATTGTAGTAGTAGCGTTGATTTCATGTAGCCCGCTACTACTACGCGGCTAGTAGTAGCGCGGTTTGTTTCCGCGCGCTACTGCTAAGTAGTAGTAACGCCTTGTTTTAAACCATGCTGCTGGTAAGGTTCTGTATATAAGCTTTTCCCTAACAGTGATGCTCCACCAAAACGGGATCAGGTGATCGGAGGTGGTCAGCGGGGGATGACTTGGATATACCTAATCTTCTCCAAGGCGTCCTACATGAGCTCAGAGTCCAGCTGCTTCCCAGAGACATCCATGTCTAAAGGAAAAGATGGCATTTAAAAATAACGTCAACAAGATGGGAATGGTAGCACTTTTCAAAAGTAATTTTGTTTCTATTGGACCAAATCGACCATAACAGCGCCCCTACGCTATGCCACACTATCCTAGCAAAGGCTCCTCATTGATCCTGAAGGATGACTAGCAAATCGGCTCCCGAAGAAGAGTTCCAATTTTGTTCAAAAGCCTAGCGAACGACACTCCATACAAAACAGGGTAAGTGGCAATAGAGAAATCGTGGTTGGCGTCTTGGGCGTTACCACAAACAGCATACGTCCGATGGGTCTGTTTGTTTTGGCCACATAATCCGACGTAGGCAGTCGATTTCGAAACATTTGCTAAATAATTTTTTTAATTTTTAGGGGTAGATCCGCCTTCCATAGCTCCCCTGTTTATGTACAGAACCATTCCTTGGGTTAGCTGGGCGTATAAAGACTTAACGGAAAAAATTTCCAGAGGCCGACAGGCTCCAAGAGACCCCGTCTTGGTCCTGGCTCAGCGTAGTGGCCAACACTTGATCGCAGAAATCTGCCCAACAGATCGCTTCTGCTGACGATAGGGGCCTCTTGAAACTAATGGACGGAGGTGAGGAGCGGCGCATCTGTCACTATTATCTTTGTGTTCGTAACCAGTTTGTAAAGAGATTAGTGGCTCATCTAGAGTGGCATGGATCCTATCCATGTGTGTAGCCAGAACCGGGTAGGCTTGCCATTTTGAACGTGGAATTGGGCTCATCTAGAGTGGCATGGATCCTATCCATTCCAGAAGGTCGAACCTTTAGCCTTGGACTCGAAAAAAAATTCCCATTAGGGAATTACTTACCTCGGAGTAAATCCACCCAAAGACCTGACGTGTTCTAGGAGATCCTCCAAATCCACTTGGTAAGGAGGCCATTCATGAGTTTGGAATTTAAAATACCGAACCCTCCTTGCTTCTTTGGCCAGCACACTACCGCCCACTTAACCAAGTGGTACTTGCACTTAGTCTTGACCCCTTCCCAAAAGAACCTGGAATGAGGGGTGTGTCGAGCTTGGCGTGAACCCCACCAGCCAGCAAAAACATCCCCACAGTGAATAAAGAAAGTGAGGAGGGGCTTGAGTTAGTATGAATCGGCCTAGTCGTAGAAGACATGAAACAACCTCTCCACGGGCAGACCTTACTCGTGACCTTGCCGTTCGAAGGTTCCCACTCGATGATAGAGAGTTTCTTTTGGAAATAGGGATGCCTAGGTATTTGATTGGAAACCCCCAAGCTTACAGTTAAGCAGACCAACCATCCTTTGGCTGTAATGCACATCCATCCCCATGGCCACAACCTCACTTTTGAGAAGTTTATCTTGAGGTTGGACGGGATCTGAAAACTTAGCAGTAGCAACTTGACTGAAGCGAAGCTGTGATTATCCGACTTGAAAAGCAGCATGGTATCATCGGCGTACTGCAACTAAGCCACCCCCCCCCCCCCCCCCCCCCCATGTATCAGGTTGGACACAATACCCTTTATGCGGCCAGTTGCCCTAGTTTTTTATAACATTGCTGAAAGGGCGTCCGCAACAAACTTAAATAGCAGCAGCGAGAGCAAATCTCCCTGATGGAGGCCACGTTTGTTGCGGAAAAACTTACCAACCTCCTCGTTGGTTGTCACCATCGTTGGTCCACCCGAGACAAGCTACATGACACGGTGCACAAATCCTACCTGAAAACCCTTTTTGAGGAGGACTTCCCTCACAAACTCCCAGTTTACGTGGTCATAGGATTTTTTGAAAATCAGCTTAAGAAGGATAGCTTGTTTTTCGGAGCCCTTGATTTAGTTGACTATTTCCTGCAGGACAACGGGGCCCTCCAGGATGTTACGACCCTTAAGAAACATGGATTGGCTTTTGTGGATAACACGCTGGGCTATAGGAAACAATTGTGTCGTGTAAGCTTTGGCGCAAAATTTAAAAGGCATGTTGATCAACACAATACGATGGAAGAGTGATCGAATGTGCACCCTTAACCGTTGGGATCATACTAATAACACTGTAGTTAAGGAGCAAGATGTTGACAGTGCCTAAAGTGAACCCACTAATGATAGCATAGGACAGTTCTTTAAGAAGCGCCCAGAACTTCCGGAAAAAAGTAATTGGCTAGTTGTCGGGTTAGGGGGCAGTATCTATCTTCATAGACTAGACAGCCTCATGAATCGCCTTATGAAGGAAGGAGAGAGCGAGGGTGTCGTTTTCTTGCTATGGGACCCACTCCGACTAATCCCCCAAATCATGTCGGAGGCTCTGGAGTTTCACGTCAGCTATTCCTAAAAGGCATATGTAAAACTCATAGATATGCCTAACAATAGCGTCCTGGCTAACAAGTAAACCTTGCTCAGATTGGAGGCGAAGGATCGATCACTTGCGTTTGCATCCGTTAGCATACACATGAAAATACCCTGTGTTGGCATCACCCTTGGTAACCTGTTTAATGTCGCCCCTACAGCGCGGACTCCTCTTCCTCTCTGAGGATAGATAGTACCTAGTTTTCCAAAGAGTGTTTATTGGCCAAATCTGGTGTGCAACCATTCAAAATTTGAATCTCGTCTAGTTCTTATCTAGAGCTCTGGGAGAATGCGAGCTCCCTCACCAAAGCTCGGAGAGAACGCGCCGGGTAATCTGCCATCCATCGATGTAGTGGCCACTGACAGGAAAGGACCTCATGCCGGAATCACTCATCGACCTCCTGCTAAGATATGGTCAAACCCAAGTTCAATCCCTTCAAATCATTGTTCTTCAAGGATTCACCTGACATTCCCCCCGTATTCCAGCTTCTCATCCATCCCCTCCCAAGATCCATCTCTCTATTGGACCCATCAAGAACACAAAGAGGAGGTGGTTGTGGAAGATTGGGCGGAGAGCGAAAACTAGGGCGAGGGGCTGGATCGAGACCGAGCAACAAATCAGTGATTCTCTGCCCAGAGCAGAATCAAGATCCCAAATTTCTGAGGCACTATCAGCATATGATGTCAACAACCAAATCAATGGTGAGACTGGCGAAGAACAATGATGGGAAGGGATGCAAGATTTGGGTGGATCCACTATGTAAAGAGAGCAATGCTTTGAATCACCGCCATTAGCAGGACATACACCTGCACCAAGAGGCAAAGAATAGGAAAGCACCAAGGCCAACGTTTTTTCATTAGACCAATGTGGACCTGAACAATGTTCATGGCAGAGAAGGTAAGCACAAGTTTTGTCGTATGTTCTGGGAGCTATTAATATGAAAAAATTGTTAATTATGGACCATGAGGGCCGACCCATCCAGACAGATCCACCAGAGACCGACTCTTGGCCAGATTCAAATATATTCAAAGAAGACGAATGCTTATAGGTGATGAGGATATGACAGCCGATATGTTAGCCAAGCAAGGGGCTCGAGACGTCCCTTGGGGAGGCGCTGAATCTTCCTCTCGGGCCTAGTTGCCGGCCAGACACTACACCGACTTGGGAGGCAAGGGAACGAGGAGCTACCCATACATGACATGGTCCAACGGGGATAAGGGGTGTGAATCCACAGACAATCCGCCCCAAGCTATGTAACCCTAACTCGGCCATGTATATAAGACGAGCTAGGGACCTTCTCGGGGAATCCAAGACATTCATGATCATTCTAGAGCTAGGATTCTCACCTACCCCCATCTTCTTTTCTCTGCCGCCATGGTCACGAGCTTGTAACACAACAAGCAGATCTTCCTTACGGTGAGTACTCAAGCAATACAACCACTAAAGTCCAGAGTAGGGTCTTACCTCCTTCTAGAGGACCTAAACCTCAGTAAATCGCCTGTCTTGTGCCTTACAATATCGATCCACCACTTGCACGCTCTCTGAAAAAAATACATCATCGCTCAATGACATTATCTGTCTCAAGAACGTCGACAACTGGACCCAAGCAGATCCACAGGAAACATGCCTCCACGCACACTCCATCGGGTTAGGTGTATCGCTGGAGAGGGAATAGGATAGAGATGATGTTATTCCAACTTGGGACACCACCACTGCCTCGTTACCCCAATGAAAACACTGACACTATGATAGTGGCTAACATGTGTCGATCTTTTGACGATGGGTAACTATTTTTTGATGGAGTGGACTTTGACGATCCGACTATGACTGTACAAAGATGTCATGCCTTAGCAAGCTAAACCAACTTCGGAAGGTTACTGACAACACCGAAGCATGATCAACCTGAATATGAAGGTCTAATTCGTGCAAGCAAACAGAGAATCGGCAAGAACTAAGATTTATGATCCAGATATTGCAACCTAAGATGAAAGTTTTGTTGATGAAAGTGGGCTTCCAAAAAGTGATGTTGGACTGGTTGTTGGACACAGTCAAAGAACGCGAAGTTACAACTATGGCTAATTTTTAACTAAACAAAACCTAGCCTAAATGACACCCTACGGGTTGTATTTATGGCTGGGGAATTTCATCGTCCCTTGGCAAGGTGGGAATAAAATCCATAATACGTCGGTTTCCTTATCAATATGGACTTTAAAAATAGCCTATGCTCTGGTATTTTAAAATTACATGGGTCTGGCCCAAAAGTGAGGTGGGACAAAACCTATATATGTCTATGGACAAAATTACGAAGTACAGTGTTTGTATATTTTGTCCGTGCCTCCTCGCGTCATGATGGCGGCCTCAAAGTTCTCGAATCTTCACCCCGAAACATCTTTGTCGCCCCTTACGCGACTGCCTTGTTCTCCATGCTTGATCAAGCTCCAATGTTCATCCCTCTTGGCCATGCTAGGCCCTTCATTACTAAGAAATAAAAACATATCCAGTTAAGGCAACATCATATTCAGTTAAGGCAGCATCACACTAGTAGAAAACTGGGCTTTGGTCACAGGGCAATATTCACATTAGTCCCGGTTCAGTCACGAACCGGGACTAATGTGAGCATTGGTCCCGGTTCGTGCGGCCAGGGGCCTGCCAGGCCTCGTGGGGGCATTGGTCCCGGTTCGTCCGGGAGTCCCGGTTCGTGCGGCCAGGGGCCTGCCAGGCCTCGTGGGGGCATTGGTCCCGGTTCGTCCGGCCCCTTTGGTCCCGGTTGGTGGGACAAACCGGGACCAATGGGCCTCGCTCCTGGCCCACCACCATTGGTCCCGGTTGGTGGCTTGAACCGGGACCAGAGGCTCACCCTTTAGTCCCGGTTCATACCACAAACCGGGACTAAAGGGTTGGTCCTAGTTGCGGTCAGAGTTCAGTCCCACCTCGCCAACCGAAGGGCGCTCACACTAGTTTATAGGGATAGATGCCCTTATACAGGGAATTTGACCTAAATTCAGAGTAAATTCCTTTGAATTTCATAGAAATTTATTATGAATTTAGGTTGAATTTTCTCTATCGGCGCATCTATATTCATTTTTTTATAGTAAATAAAATAAATAAACCTTAATAAACTAAATAAAATTAAATAAACCTTAATAAAATTAAATAAAATAAACTATAGTAAATAAAATAAATAAACCTTAATAAAATAAATAAAGCAAAAGAAATAAAGTAAAATACATAAGTAATTAGAAACAAAATGGAATAAAATAAATAAGTTTTTTGTTGTAAGTAGAAACAAAACAAAATAAATAAAGCAAAAGAGAAAACAAAAAGCAAGGAAAAAAAATTGTGCCACCTACTGGGCCACCACGGCCTGAATACGACTTGAAACCCATCCATGGGCCACGATTCAGGCCCGCAGAAGGCCCAGTAGGCCCCACAGGCAAAGAGAAGGGTTAGGCCCGAAAGCCTGCAATTGAGAGGAGCTCTAGAGGGTGGGCGCAGCACCGCTTATAAACCACTCTCGAGCTCTCTCAACTAGCGAGGTGGGACTAAAATTTTGACGCGGGGCAGCACAAGGCCTTTGGTCCCGGTTGGTGCCACCAACCGGGACTAAAGGGGGGCATGCGTATCGGTTCGTGGCACCAACCGGGACCAATGCCCCCCCTTTAGTCCCGGTTGGTGCCACGAACCGGGACCAATGTGTTTCCTATATATACCCCATCGCCACAGCAGAGCACTCCACAGTGCTCTGTTTTTTCTGGCCGGCGAGGGGAGGGAATTTGGGTGCTATAGCTCACCTCCTATGCACATGAGGTGTTCGATGAAATGTCTGAGCCACACTAGTTAATCTTTCTCCTCTGGAAACTCGACCTCCGAGCTCCATTTTCCCCGGGATTTGTCTAGGTTTAGCGGTCCGTCTGTCGGGACCCCGATTCTAAGTCACACCGACCTAGCATGTAACACCCCATATCACTTTGCGGCCTCACGCACAGTATTCCCACGGGTGTCGCCTTACCATGGCCCGGGAGCGTTTGCGCCTTTTGGCTCACGTATATGATAGTGTCGCTAGCATCCATATGACAGAGAACCCGGACCGACATGACTAGTCGTGAACCCAAAGTGGCACTAACTTACGGGGACAGGCATACATGAAACAACATCGAGCATGTCGGTCAGCAGCGTGTGAATCCGGGCTGTAGCACTGGGCTAACAGGACTCCGGGAACCCGGGCTGTAGCAGGCTAGGCAGGACTCCGGATGTCACCGCGTGGCATTTCCCCGAAGGGACAAACACAGGAACGAAGTGAATCACATGCCGGCCAGTCTAAGTGTTCCGGAGCAGTAGTGCTGGGCTAGCAGGACTCCGGTAAACCGGGCTGTAGCGGACTACCATGGCTCGGTGGAAGCAGTAGACTACATTTCCCCACAAGAGAGGCTACCAAGGATAGACAACTAGGTTGTCGGATCCCACACATAGCAATACACGTTACACGTACGCATAACATGCAAGTATGTGATGTACAACATGGCATCACAACATACACTACACCATGACAAAACTTAGGGGTCACTTTATCTGCCGGGAAAACTAGCTAGTAGAGGCAGACTATCTGCCAGGAATGCCTTTTGCCGGCAATGGCAAACTGCCCTCGAAAGTCCCATCGGGAAAGACAATTCCCGACACTTACAAGAAACCCCGGCAATTACTTTGACCTGACTGACCGAAGCTTTGCCGGCAGTTAGCACAATTCCCGGCACATAGATTTTTGCTGGCAGGCTAGCAATGCAGGGCAGTTAGAACAATTCCTGGCAATCGATATGCCCTTAATCAAGTACACTGCCAACACACAAATCCCCTTCGAGTTCAACCGATATCACTTCTCTCCACTCAATTTTGTACAATAATCTAGAATACAATGTAGAGTAATTAAAGTCACATCAACTGAGACATAATATATATCTCAACAATACATCATGTCTGCATACATACATTGGTATACACTTTGTAGGTTCACAAGTCCAGTACTACATCACATCCAAAAGGACAACAATCCATCCAAAAGGACAACAATCCATCGTGTCTAGATATATACATAGGCATACATTTGTAGGTTCATATGTCCAGTATTACATCACTAGATATATACCATCATGTCTCAGTAAGAAACTGATCCATCCTAGAGTGCTACTTCATCAGATAGATACTAAAATGTCCATAACTTCTTTAGATGCTAGAAATAGATCCTTTTAGCTCACAGAACACACATCTACGAACTTGTGACTGCAAGAGTAGTATACTAGTGACCTGAAAAAAGAAGTAACCAATTACAGCATCTCACAAGTATTGAAGTTCGAGGATGCATTTTGAAAATCACCTAAAAGCAAGACCTAGTCAGAATTATATTTCTCCCTCCTATCCATATTAATTGATTCTGGGTTAGTACAAAGTTAGTAGAGAGTACAACAGTTATTCCCCTGAAAAATATACGGACACAAGGACCATATACACATACCAAACATGCTTTATGAACAACAGTTAATCCTTGACGTGTCCCAGGATAGCATGCACGTACCCAATCATATCAGTCACCCAACCTTCACCTTGAACAAATACAAAGAAGAAAGCAAGCAGCACATCGACGCGAGGAAGCCAATTTTCCGTGAGCCCACACAACTCGTCGAGTCCTAAAATGCACTGATGCATCTTCACATAAAAAAATCCAGCTACTTGTGAGCCTAATCAAATGACCAGCTCTATTACTTCCATGATAGTGGCTGAAATGTCAGATATACTAGCAAGGAAATCATTTACTTGTGAATATTCTGAATGAAGAGCAGAACCTAGAATATTTTTGCCTTTGCTAAAAAAAATAAGAATAAAGATGATAGTTTCAAGTAGCAACTCACCATTTTCCTTTGGTAACGAGCCAAGGAAGCACTCTCTTGACGGTGACCCCCCGATCACATTCGCTTCCACTCTGTGCAAGCACAAGAATTTTCTTTCTATTCCATTTCACACCATTCACCATGACCCAGCAAGGTTTTTTCTACAAAGATCAGAGTGCAAAGTATAAGTATGTTAGGAGAAAAAGTGAATTTGATGGCACATGTGTTCTGGTCCCACCACATGTAAATTTTAAGAGGAAAAGCCAGCTACAGCCATCAACCACAAAATACTGACCAATCTCTCCACAAATAAGACAATATTGCAATGAATACATGTTACACGCCGCTGCAGCTGCATCACTTCATTAAAAAACATAATCACTTTCATAATAGCAAGATACATCTATTCATCACGCTTATTCCAGAAACTTGTCATATTAACGTAGATAACTTAATTACACCATGTACTTTCAGGGAAGGGGGCGAACAACAAAATCATATATCCAACCATCAGATATGACATGCAGTTTTACAAGCTCCCGACCATCTTACATATGCAATGAAAGCAGAAAGACATCTCAGTATCTCACAAACACAACCAGGGCACAAAATGTGGCATTAAGTATAACTAAAGAACTGCATTTCAGAAAATATGTATGCTAGCAGACTCAAAATCAATTGTCACAATGTCATCTGGCCACATTTCTGAACAAGCAAGAACGGCAGACCCACAAAAGCCCATGTTATGTCACTTATATTTGCTGCCTATATATGCAGAACTGTAAACAAAATATCATAACAAACCCTAGAATGATTATTTGTTCTAAGGCAACAACGCTAGAATCAAAAGGGCTTGTTTCACTGCAGAAATTCTAAACAGCACATATGAATTTGATTGATTAAGCTATATTTGGAGTGGAGATTTGCTTTCAACAAGAGGGGAAGAGAGACTAAAACAGAACATATTTAGTACACCTATCATGCAGCAAAACTCTCGACAATAAACTTTATCTGGACCATTCAGTTACTATCTGTAAGTGTTGGAATTCTGCCCATGGATCAATCACATCAGAGACGACGAACACTCACACACACAAAAAACTTGTAGCCAAGGGCTTGTATCGTGCCCTCTTTTTTTCACTTTTTCTTGTCAGCTTCCTGTGGTACAATGTCACGCACCAGCATATGTGTAAATATGCATGAGACAACCGACCAAGGACCTGCTTGTTCTTGATCTTGAAACCAACTCGTACATGGCCATCCTAGTACTACCAGTACCAGGACACTTAATCACCGGCCACACTGAACACAATTAGCCTAAACCTACTCAGATACATCTAGTACTCTTCCACGCGTAGACACCTCAAGACATACTTGTAGTTGCAGCCGGTGCTCTCTGTCACTCATCCTTCGTAACTGAAGAACAAAAGACAGAGTAATTTGTGCTGCGTGCAGCTTACTGCAGCGTTTTCTTCTCCTTTTATTTATATGCTGTTACAGTAACAGAATCATCCTAGTCTACCGGCCACGTTTGAGCTAACGGCTGCGCCATCCCACAGCCACTTGCACGCTGCCTCAACGCCGCCATGTCCGGCATGATCTCGTGCCATCCCACAAGAGCGAACACTGCGGCACTAGCTACTGCATGCAGAAAAACAAAGACTACGTGCACGCACCAGAACAGACTCCCGGTGCATGCTTATTCTGACGAAACTGAATAATAAACACTTAGCTAACTGAAGACAGTGCAGCAGGAATTACAGTGGCCAACAATACTAGGGTGAGAAAGTTCTAGTAACTCACTTTTGCGTTAATTAACCTAGCTGAAATAGCAAGCACTTCTCTAGCAACTCGTACATGACTCAAGATTACTCCTAACAGTAAGAAGTAGAGCAGAGGAACGAAAAGGTACAAGAGGGAGCAGATACGGACACAGGTTGAGGAAAGCAGAACAGAGAGGTTGTGGGCGCCGGACCTGCAGGCTTACCTGACATGGCAGGGGCACACCATAGGCAACGCAAGGTGAAAGGCGCGTAGAGCTTAGAGGGCACCGAAGGCCAGGCGCAGCCCGCCAGCGCGGTCGCCATGGTGAACAAACTTGCCGGCGCAAGCGTCGACTGCGTGCTCTGGACGGAGGAGAAATCGCCAGGCGGTTTGCGGAGGTCGCCTCCGACGGATCCCTCAGCCGGCCGTCATCGTGAACATCGCGGTGGAAGCGCCAGCGACAGGGGCAGCTTGGGGAAGTGGAGATGATGGAAACAGCTCTTGGTTCGGATGGTGGATAGAGAAGACTGGAGGAGGCGGGTCGATCCAGGGACGGATTTGGGAGATGCGGCGCGCCGGCGCCGGTGTGGGTGTAGAAGCAGCGAGATCTGGGAGGCGATGCCTCGCTGCGGAAGGTGGACGATTGGATAAGGTAACTCGAAAAAAAAGAATGGATAAGGTAGGGTGGGGAATGGATGGCTGTGAGAAAACCCGCGGAGCGAAATTTTAACTGTCGCGCGCGCTCGGGTGTATATTTCGCACCCTGTCTGTCTCCAGGTGCCGGCAGATTTTCTGCCTTGCACAAAGGTTCCCGACAGTTTATCTGACGTAGCAAATAAACACCTATCCCCGGCAGATGGACTGACCTAGTTGCAGAAGTTGTCCCGGCAGATTTCGTGACCTAAATTACTTTTCCCGGCAGTTAGAGCATTCCTGGCAGATACATTTCCCTGTATCTCATATTTCCCCCGGCACTTAATTGCCCTTAAACTCATGCCGTGGTGTAGTGATAACGCAAACTCATATAGATAAAAGGCCCAGAAGAGCCACATAGCATTAAGTACAAACAGGGGTCACATGACCCATCATTCAGAGCATACAAGCAACGGAAGCATTACATGTCTGAGTACAGACAACTACAAAAGAAAAGGGCGAGAAGCCTGACTATCTACAAGCCCCTCCCAAGGGTACAAGATCGTAGCTGAGGTACAAGCTACTCGTCGAAGTCCAAGCGGAGCTACTAGTAAGACTGAAGTCTCCGCTGCAGAAACATAAATAAAGCAACATGAGTACAAAGGTACTCAGTAAGACTTACATCAGATCCTATCATACATGCATTTGTATCAAGAAGGTAGTATGGGGTTTAGTTGCAGCAAGCCAGCGTTGACTCAGTGGCTATCCTGTTCTACGACTACGAGAAACTTCTTTGAGGTAAGAAGGCGCACACGAGTCCACTAATCACCACCTCAATACACCACTATGGATTCATTCCCGTCACACTACGAGAAGCCATCCATAGCACTCACACTTATCTTGAGCATTTTAGAGTATCCACTTTAAGTTGTCTATGTGCCACGTAAGCATCCAAGAAGTCCATAACCGAGGACACGGCTATTCGAATAGATCATGATAACCCTGCAGGGGTGTACTTCGTCACACACGCTCTCGCCACTTACCGCCATGTACACGTCATGTACCTCGGCAACCTTCAAGCGGAAGCCTGGCGAGGGTGTCGGCCACGACCTGACTAACCACACAAGACTCTAGTCTAGGTTTATCGCCTATTCGGGTTCCATCCGCAAGGAGATCCGGCCGGGGTGTCGCTCACGGCCCCAAACGATGTGTGCAGGGTTCCCGAGCCCACCATCTGGGTGCCACTCGGTACACCGGGCCACGTGTGCCTAGTCTGTCCCAAGCCCACCCTGCCGGGTGCCACTCGGTAGAAAAATAGCACTACCTACAAACACCAGAAACTAGTTGCAACTCCTGGACAGAGGTCAAGTTGGTTAATAAGCCGAGAGGGGCACTTAAGCATTCCAATGTGTGGTAGTAGCTAGTCATTGGACAACATACACAGAAATCAGTGCTTAAGGACGGTTCCAGTGAGACAACCCACCATGTACTCCTACATGGCCTCTCACCGCTACCTTTACCAAATCGTGTTCACACACTTAACTCTCAGCACCAGAATATATCGTAACACTCCAATTCATTCCCAATGAACCAGACCTGACACAACTCTAAGCAATAGCAGGCATGGCATGGTAGGAACACAACATGGCTCAATCAACTCCTACACATGCTAGTGGGTTTCAACTATTTACTGTGGCAATGACAGGTCATGCAGAGGAATGGGTTCAACTACCGCAGCATAAAGTAGCAGTTGAATCGTTGTTGTCCTAATGCAGTAAAAGAGAGCAGGAGCGAGAGAGTAGGATTGTATCGGAATGAACAAGGGGGTTTGCTTGCCTGGTAGATCAACAGGGTGGCACTGCTCCTCAGACAGGTACTCTGGAACACTCTCCGGAGCAGGACCTATCGAGAAGGAACGGTGTCGACAATCAAAACACAATCATATGCAACAATATGATGCATGAATATGGCATGAATATGTGATGTGTTTTGAGCCAATGCATTTATCATTCAACTTGGAAGAGATCCATTTGAACCAAAGGTTCAAATGCAACTCTAATATAAGTCCCTTTAAATGCCATAAGTGTGTTTTCATATATACAGCATGTATAGGTTGGTTTGTCATGCATGAAAATGGCACAGATGGACAGATTGAATCTTTCTGATTATTTTTCATATATAAATTATTTAAATCTGAGCTACGGTTGAATTTCTATGAATTTTTGAAGTTTATATCATTTTCTGGAATTTCCTGATTTAATTTAAATCCAGAAAGGAATAAATGCATCAGCATGACGGTGGCATGACGTCAGCGAGTCAACCACGGCTGACCAGGTCAAACCTGACGTGTGGGGTCCACACGTCAGTGACACAGGGTTAAACAGGGGGTTAGTTTATCCTAGTTACAGTGTTAGTGGCGCTGGGGCCCACTGGTCAGTGTTAGGGGTTAGTTTAGGTGGTGATTAGCACTAAGCTAATCACCTGGCAGGCCAGGCCCACACGTCAGGCCGGCGAGGTCGTCGGCGGCGACCTCAGGACGCGGCGGCGTCCGCGTTACAGGCCACGGGGGCGGCGGCTAAGGGCACCGGAGCGTACCCCGGGCTCTCGCGCATTTGGTGGGGCAGGTGGGAGGAGCTGGGAAGGCCGGAGCTCGCCGGAGCGGAGCTCGCGGCGGCGTCCGGAGCTCGGGCTCGAGCGGCTGCGGGCTACAGAGCACGGGGAGGCAGGAGAGGAGGGGAAACCAACGCGGGGGCTCACAGCGGATCGGCAGCGTCGTTGGAGAGCTCGGGGAAGGGCTGGAGTCGGCGGGGTGGCGATGGGGATCCACGGCGGCCGGAGGCGAAGATGGCGACGGCGACGGCTCCACGGGGCGCTCCGGCTTGCGTGGCTCGGCGGAGAGCTTCATAGCGAGGAGGCGGAGCTCCTGCGCGTGTCGGAGAGGCGAGGGGGAGGCGGTGGCTGCGGCAATGGCGAGCGGCGGCGACGGTGGCGTTCGGCCGTCGTGCGAGAGAGCGAGGGAGAGGAGAGAATGGGCACGGGGAAGAGCGAGAGAGGCTTGGAGGGGGTGCGTGGCGTCGTTCGGGCGATCCAGGCGACGAGGGGAGAAGCAGGAGGTGGCGCGCATGCGCGCGGGCGGCGAGCGTGTGCCCCTGTCCTCCTGGCGCGAGGAAGGGGACGACTGGCACGGCTAGCTGGCTGGGCCGGCCTGCTGGGCCGCTGGGCCAGGCCAGGTAAGTTTCTCCCTTATTCTAGTTTGTTTCTGTTTTCTAATTTTCTGACATTTGTTTGATTTAGTAAAAATACTAAACCATTTTATTTACTTCAGTCAATTTTTGCAGGGACCTAAGGGATTAATCCAAAGCCCCTCACCAAAATTCAGAATTTTTGGACAAATAGAAAATATATAACATATATATATCCAATGCAAATAATTACTGCATTAATTCCAAATGGCCAAGATAAATATTTATGAGCTCCTAAAAATATTGGTTTGATTTTTATCTCTGTCCAATATTTTCAGAGAGCAACATGAACATTTTCTTGGACCCTTTTGGAGCAATTTTCATCTGGGTCATTTCCAGAAATGATTCTGAGGGTTTCACAGATCCCCACTTCAAATTTAAATGGAATTTAAACATGATGCACACATGACTAGCTAGTCTAGGTCATACCAGAACTAGGGACGTGACACCGTCACGTCCCGTCCCCGTCTTCACCGCCGTCGACCGCCCGCGCCGATCTCATCGCGAGCACCACCGTGGTGAGCCTCTTGTTCTTATCTTCTTTCTGAAAGAAAAAAATTCTTACTTTAGATAGATACTTGTCTAATTTTGTTACTTTTATTATTCCTTCTTATTACATAGTGCGATGGTTTTGGTATCCGCCCCCGTCGGCCCTCGTCCTGTCTATGATTCGGATGTGGTATATATTATCTTTTTATAACTATTTGGTTCATTTATTGTTTATGACAAATATGCCGACCAACGTGACATAGATTTTATTTATCTAGGAGGTGGTTGAACCGGAAATTCCATCCGACCCTATTGTCGAGAGGTTAAATTTAGTTGAAGAAGAAAACAATTACTTGAAGGAAAAAATAAAAAAAATTGAGGAGGAGAAGATAATATTGGAGTTGCATGTTGCGGATTCGTCGATGATCACAAGATCAAGATGGATGCAATGCGCTTGAAGATTAGAAAGATTAGAAAATATGCCATTCATACCGAGGCTTGGTATCATTATGCCGTTGGATCAATTGTTACCTTGGTTGCGATTATGATCGCATTTGTTTTCGCATTGAAATGTTTTACATAGTTTCAATGTATGGTTTAATTAATTAGATGCTCTGGAGTGCTATATATATGTTGTTAGATGAGAACTGTGTATGTACTTTGGTTTTAATGTGATGATGAACTTCTATTAATTTGGTCACTTAATTATCTATTCATGATGTTCTGTAATGGTTTTGGACACACTTAATTATATATAATGCACGCAGATGAACCGGCAATGGATATACGGTGACAGACACACCTCCGAGTACATTAAGGGCGTGCATGATTTTCTCGAAGTGGCTGAGGCAAACAAGCAGAATGGTTTTATGTGTTGTCCATGCCCTACATGTGGGAATACGAAGTTTTACTCTGACCGGAAAATCCTTCACACCCACCTGCTTTACAAGGGTTTCATGCCACACTATAATGTTTGGACGAGGCACGGAGAAATAGGGGTTATGATGGAAGACGGCGAAGAAGAAGAGGGCGATGACAACTATGTGCCCCCTGAATACGGTGATGCTGCAACGGGGGAAGCTGTTGAAGATCAAGAGGAACCAGACGATGTGCCTAATGATGCTGCAAGGGGGGAAGCTGCTGAAGATCAAGAGGAACCAGTGCCCGATGATGATGATCTCCGCCGGGTCATTGTCGATGCAAGGACGCAATGCGAAAGTCAAAAGGAGAAGCTGAAGTTCGATCGCATGTTAGAGGATCACAAAAAAGGGTTGTACCCCAATTGCGAAGATGGCAACACAAAGCTCGGTACCGTACTGGAATTGCTGCAGTGGAAGGCAGAGAATGCTGTGCCTGACAAAGGATTTGAGAAGCTATTGAAAATATTGAAGAAGAAGCTTCCAAAGGATAACGAATTGCCCGACAGTACATACGCAGCAAAGAAGGTCATATGCCCTCTAGGATTGGAGGTGCAGAAGATACATGCATGCCCTAATGACTGCATCCTCTACCGCGGTGCGTACAAGGATCTGAACGCATGCCCGGTATGCGGTGCATTGCGGTATAAGATAAGACGAGATGACCCTGGTGATGTTGACGGCGAGCCCCCCAGGAAGAGGGTTCCTGCGAAGGTGATGTGGTATGCTCCTATAATACCACGGTTGAAACGTCTGTTCAGAAACGAAGAGCATGCCAAGTTGATGCGATGGCACAGTGAGGACCGTAAGAAAGACGGGAAGTTGAGAGCACCCGCTGACGGGTCGCAGTGGAGAAAAATCGAGAGAAAGTACTGGGCTGAGTTTGCAGCTGACCCAAGGAACGTATGGTTTGGTTTAAGCGCGGATGGCATTAATCCTTTCGGGGAGCAGAGCAGCAATCACAGCACCTGGCCCGTGACTCTGTGTATGTATAACCTTCCTCCTTGGATGTGCATGAAGCGGAAGTTCATTATGATGCCAGTTCTCATCCAAGGCCCTAAGCAACCCGGCAACGACATTGATGTGTACCTAAGGCCATTAGTTGAAGAACTTTTATAGCTGTGGAATGGAAACGGTGTACGTACGTGGGATGAGCACAAACAGGAGGAATTTAACCTGCACGCGTTGCTGTTTGTAACCATCAACGATTGGCCCGCTCTCAGTAACCTTTCAGGACAGACAAACAAGCGATACCACGCATGCACGCACTGTTTAGATGACACTGAAAGTATATACCTGGACAAATGCAGGAAGAATGTGTACCTGGGCCATCGTCGATTTCTTCCGACCAACCATCAATGTCGAAAGAAAGGCAAACATTTCAAAGACGAGGCAGATCACCGGAAGAAGCCTGCCATGCGTACCGGTGATCACGTACTTGCTATGGTCAATGATTTACACGTAATCTTTGGAAAGGGTCCCGGCGGACTAGCTGTTCCGAATGACGCTGAGGGACACGCGCCCATGTGGAAGAAGAAATCTATATTTTGGGACCTACCCTACTGGAAAGAGCTAGAGGTCCGCTCTTCAATCGATGTGATGCACGTGACGAAGAACCTTTGCGTGAACCTGCTAGGCTTCTTGGGTGTGTATGGGAAGACAAAAGATACACCTGAGGCACGGGAGGACCTGCAACGTTTGCACGAAAAAGACGGCATGCCTCCGAAGCAGTATGAAGGTCCTGCCAGCTACGCTCTTATGAAAGAAGAGAAAGAAATCTTCTTTGAATGCCTGCTCAGTATGAAGGTCCCGACTGGCTTCTCGTCGAATATAAAGGGAATAATAAATATGCCAGAGAAAAAGTTCCAGAACCTAAAGTCTCATGACTGCCACGTGATTATGACGCAACTGCTTCCGGTTGCATTGAGGGGGCTTCTACCGAAAAACGTCCGATTAGCCATTATGAAGCTATGTGCATTCCTCAATGCAATCTCTCAGAAGGTGATCGATCCAGAAATCATACCAAGTCTAAGGAGTGATGTGGCGCAATGTCTTGTCAGTTTTGAGCTGGTGTTCCCACCATCCTTCTTCAATATCATGACGCACGTCCTAGTTCATCTAGTCGACGAGATTGTCATTCTGGGGCCATATTTCTACACAATATGTTCCCCTTTGAGAGGTTCATGGGAGTCCTAAAGAAATATGTCCGTAACCGCGCTAGGCCAGAAGGAAGCATCTCCATGGGCCATCAAACAGAGGATGTCATTGTGTTTTGTGTTGACTTCATTCCTGGCCTTAAGAAGATAGGTCTCCCTAAATCACGGTATGAGGGGAGACTGACTGGAAAAGGCACGCTTGGAGGGGACTCAATAATATGCAGGGACGGATATTCTTGGTCTCAAGCACACTACACAGTTCTACAGAACTCTACCTTGGTGACCCCGTATGTCGATGAACACAAGAACAGTCTGCGCTCCAAGCACCCGGAGCAGTGTGGCGACTGGATTACATGTGAACACATCAGGACTTTCAGCAGTTGGTTGGAAACAGGTCTCAGAGGTGACAACACTGTTTGTGATGAGCTGTACTCGTTTTTCAGGGGACCATCTTCGACTGTATTGACTTACAAAGGATACGAGATAAATGGGAATACATTTTACACGATCGACCAAGATCAAAAGAGCACCAACCAAAACAGCGGTGTCCGCTTTGATGCAGGAACCGAGAGGGGAAAGGACACATATTATGGTTACATAGTGGACATATGGGAACTTGACTACGGACATGATTTTAAGGTCCATTTGTTTAAATGCAAATGGGTCAATCTGTCAGGAGGTGGGGTACAGGTAGACCCACAGTACGGAATGACAACAGTGGATCTGAAAAATCTTGGGTACACTGACGAACCGTTCGTCCTAGCCAATGATGTGGCACAGGTTATCTATGTGAAGGACATGTCTACCAGACCGAGAAAAAGAAAAGATAAGGAAGCGAATACATCATACGATGAGCCAAAGCGCCACATAGTTCTTTCAGGAAAAAGGGACATCGTGGGAGTGGAGGGCAAGACAGACATGTCTGAAGATTATGAAAAGTTTCATGAAATTCCTCCCTTCAAAGTCAAGCCTGATCCAAGCATCCCGATAAACGATGAAGATTATCCATGGTTACGGCGCAATAAGCAAAGGACACAAGCGAAGAAAAAGTGAAGACTTTCTCTCCACAACTATTATGATGATACCATGCCAACTTTCAACCTTTTTGTAGTTCATTTGAAATGCCTGTTGTAACAGATGAGTTTTCGTCCGAAACCCTGATACTTCGAAAGAGATTGTCCATCTTGTACACGAAGTGCATCCAGTTTTTGCCGTAACCCTCTCAACTTTTTAGCGTATGCTATGTGGGTGAAATGATGACACCATGCCAACTTTCAACCTTTTCAGAGTTCATTTGTAGTGCTTTTCAATTTCACGGTCATATAGCTCATCAAAATCAGTAAATGCATGAAAAATAACAAATGAAGTCAGAAAGGGTTGAAAAATGATGATGTGGCTATGAATGGTGCATTTTGAACACACAAAAAGTATGCAGTCAAATAAGGTCAAAAAAATGAAATCCCTTTGTAACTGATGAGTTTTCGTTCGAAACCCTGATACTTTGAAAGAGATTGTCCGTTTTGTACACGAAGTGCATCTAGTTTTTGCCATAACCCTCTCAACTTTCTTGCACATGCTATGTGGATGAAATGATGATACCATGCCAACTTTCAACCTTTTCAGAGTTCATTTGAAATGCTTTTCAATTTTAGGGTCTTATAGCTCAAAATAATCAGTAAATGCATGAAAAATGGTGCATGAAAAATAACAAATAAAATAAATAAGTAATTAGAAACAAAATAATATAAACTTTAATAAAATATATAAGTAGAAACAAAATAAAATAAACTTTAATAACATAAATAAAATTTATGAAACTAAAACTATCAAAGTATTTTCTGTTGAAAACATTATAAGCAACCTCTAGTATTATTGAAACTAAAATTGTATAAAATTGATGCAACTAAAATTATCAAAGTATTTTCTGTTCAAAATCATTGAAAGCAAAAATAATTTTCATAAAGAACTTTTTTTGTTAGAAACTTTACTAGCAAAAGAATTATCATAAAGTAAAATAAATAAGTAATTAGAAACAAAATAAAATAAAATAAATAAGTTTTTTGTTGTAAGTAGAAACAAAACAAAATAAATAAAGCAAAAAAGAAAACAAAAAACAGGCAAAAAATAAAAATTATGCCACCTACTGGGCCACCACGGCCTGAATACGACTAGAAACCCATCCATGGGCCACGATTCAGGCCCGCAGAAGGCCCAGTAGGCCCACAGGCATGTACAGAGAGGTTAGGCCCGTAAGCCTGCTTTAGAGAGGAGCTCGACAGCTCAGGCGCACCGCACCTTATAAACAGGTGCGGCTCTCTCTCAGCTAGCGAGGTGGGACTAATCTTTTGACGTGGGGCAGCACAAGGCCTTTGGTCCCTGTTGGTGCCACCAACCGGGACTAAAGGGGGGCATGCGTACCGGTTCGTGGCACCAACCGGGACCAATGCCCCCCTTTAGTCCCCGTTGGTGCCACCAACCGGGACCAAAGGCCGCCGCTTCCCGCCCTTTGGGCTGCTGAAAAGAGGCCTTTGGTCCCGGTTGGTGGCACAAACCGGGACTAAAGGGGGGCATTGGTCCCGGTTGGTGCCACGAACCGGGACCAATGCTCTCAGTATATAAGAAAGCACTTAGCGTTTTTCAGACTCATCTCTGCATCAGTTCCCCCGTCCCGACGACGCCGCCAGGCTGCCCGAGCTCGCCCCGTCGACGCCGTTGCCGCCCTCTGCTGCCTCGTCGACGTGCAGCCGCCCCTTCCCCGAGCACGCCGCCGGCGGCCCGCCCCGACCACGCCGCGCGCCCCTGCCCCGACCACGTCGTCGTCGCCCCAGCTGCCCCGACCACGCCGCCGTCGCCTCTGCCTCGTCCTGCCCCGACCACGCCGCCGACGCCTCTGCCCCTGCCCCGACCACGCCGCCGTCGCCTCTGCCCCTGCCCCGACGCGCCGCCGTGGCCTTGGTCAGGGCCGGCACTGCCCCCTTCCTCCCTGTCTTTTTTTTGCATTTAAAAAAAAATTATATATGTATGTATATATGTTCTCTGTGTATATATATGTTCATGTATATATGCAAAAGATAGATTTTTAGAAAAGTTAGGATTTTTTTCTGTTCATAGATTTTTTTGGTGATATTAATTATTGTAGAATATGCAAATGTTTGTATATTCATATGAACAATGCATTAGGCAAAACCTTTACTTTTTTTGAAATTTTCTATTTGAACATTTTTTTATGAATGAGAGGAAAAAGGAAAATAAGAAGAGGAAGAAAGGAGAAGAAGAGGAGAGGAAGAAGAGGAGAAATAAATAAGAAGAGGAAAAAAGAAGAAAAAGAAGAGGAGAAGAAGAAAGGAATAGAAGAGAAGAAGAAAAAATAGAAAAAATTCTATTTTTTATTCTTCTCTCCTCTATTCCTTTCTTCTTCTCCTCTTTTTTTTTCTTCTTTTCTTTTCTTCGATCTTCTCCTCTATTCCTTTCTTCTTCTCCTCTTTTTGTTTCTTCTTCATTTTTTTATGTTTTATCGGGTTTGTCGTCGTTGATCTACCCCTCTCCCGATAACTTCAACACGAGGAGGGGTCGATATACCCCCTCCCCGATAATATTATTTTCCCATGTACGTATGTCGTCGTTGTCGATATAACCCCCTCCCGATAACTTCAACACGTGGGGGGGGGTCGATATACCCCCTCCCCGATAACATTATTTTCCCATGTATGTATGTCGTCGTTGTCGATATATATAACTCCCTCCCAGATAACTTCGACATGATGGACGGTCGATATTTATACCCCCTCTCGACCGTGATAACTTATACCACGGGAGCACCCCCCGGCCCTCTCGCTCGACCAAAACTCTCGAGGACACCCAAACCCTAGAAAAAAACGATGTCGGTCTCCTACCCCCTCCCGCCGCGCCCCTACCCTTGAAGCGTTGCCAAGGCCACCCCAAACCCGGAATAAGCTAGGTCTACGTTTGCACTAATATATCCACCTGTTGTCATGTTTGTGTAATAATTGCCATGTTGTAATATTTGCAGAAACAATGGAGCACGGACGAGATGAGCAAGCAGAAAAGGTGTTGGGGGACATAATCTTAGCCGGAGGTGATATCTTGTCGTATCTTAACGACAATGATGGTCTGGAAGAACAGGGTGAATAAGCAGGCTACGGTGATCGAAGAGTGGAGGAGGAAAGACATGATTATGATGGCTCCGGTGACCCAATGCTGGTGCAAGAAGGAGCCCGTGGTGACTGCTCCGATGACCGAACAGAGTCCGGCCAGGTAAATATATTAGTTAAGCCTGTGCTGACTAGCTAATTGATGCATTCATTGTTTTGGTATGTACACATATTAATTAACACTAGTCTTTCTTCTTTTTTCTAGCCCTCCGGATCGAGCACAACTTCGGTAAAGAGACGAGGCCCGAAGAGAAAGTTGCGCTCGGATGAAAGGTTTGAGATCACAGCAATCGCGCGCGACGGCCAACCGATTGAACACATCCGGACAAAGGATGCATTTGCTGCTCAGTGCGGGGTTCTAGTTAGGGACAAGATCCCGATCAGCATCCACCAATGGTATAAGCCTAAGAAGGAAGACCCTGAGGTGTCTTATGTCAATGATATGCAGAAAGATGATCTTTGGACTGAGCTGAAGTCAAATTTCACCCTACTGCCAGAGGAGGATCCGGAGAAGCCAGTTAAAGAGCAATTAATCAAGTCTCATGCTCTTAAGAAGATGGCAGACCTATTCAGGAGGTGGAAGAATGAGCTGAAAACGTTTGTCGACAAAGAAGAGACACCAGAATTCATCGGCCGGTATGAGAAGATCAGAGATCACTGGCCCGCATTTGTGGCCCACAAGACATCGAAAAAGAGTAAGAAGATATCAGCGACAAACAAGAAGAATGCTGCGAAGAAGAAGCTTCACCATCGCACGGGGTCAGGTGGCTACCTCAAAGCCCGGCCTAAGTGGGCCAAGGCTGAGAATGATCTGCTTGAAAAAGGGATCGAACCACAGACACTGAACTGGACAGGCCGTTGCCGGACTTGGTTCTTCGGGGCTGGCGGAACCTTGGACCCTGTATCAGGGAGGTGCGTTTGGACGAACGAGCTTTTGAGAATACCAGTCAAGAAGATTCAGCAATATATTGATGCAGCGCAGGAAGGGACGTTCGTTCCAGACAGAGAGAACGACGAGCTCACAATGGCCCTCAGGAATCCTGAGCACCCTGGACGGACACGAGGCACGCCAGGCTCCGTTCCGTGGAAGGCTGGTTTTCCGGATGCAAGCGGTTACAAAAGCCAGGAGAGGAGGAAAAAAATGGAGCAGACCCAAATTCAGAAGCTGCACGAAAGGGTTCAAGCGCTAGAGGAACGAGACGGCAATCGACATGCCGAAACTACCCCCGAAGCTACCCCGCCATCTCAGCGGAGAAGCAGCGTGGCTTCCACCGAGCTGCTTCAGCCGGAGCATGTCTTGACGGCTCCTGCTAGCTACCTCGTGGATGCTATCACAGAGTCTCAACATTGCCACCTTATGGCGCAATGGCAGAACTTCAAAGTCAAGGCGGCTGTTGGCTCTGTTTTACCTCCTGAACCCGGCGCAACCTACCACTGCCGGCCGATTCCAGAAGGATATGCTAGGGTGATGGTGGATGAAATAACGGAGGGATTTGAGGACCTCCAGCTTGACCACCCTACCGGTGAAGGGGAGACTCGGCTGGGTTCTGCTCTGAAGACTCCATGCCTATGGCGGAAGGAGCTCATCAACCTTCCGAACTGGACGGCTCCGGCGAGTAAGGGCACTCCGCCTCCTCCTCCGCCTCCTCCTCCGGCGAGTGATCAGGGCACTCAGCCTCCTTCTCCGGCGCGTGGAGGCACTCCGCCTCCCCCTCCGGCGAGTGATCAGGGTACTCAGTCTCCTTCTCCGGCGCGTGGCGGCACTCCGCCTCCTTCTCCGCCTGCGCCGGCGCGCCAGAGCAGCCAGCCTCCTCCTTCTCCACCTCGTCAGCAAGGGCGGAAGAGACCCGCCGCCGCTCCGGCTGCTCCGGCGCGTCGTAGTCCTTCTCCTCCGCCTCGTAAGCAAGGAAAGAAGATAGCCGCAGCCGCTCCGTCTGCTCTGCCGGCGTCTAGCAGTACAGCTGCCAGAGGCAGAAGGCAGTGCAGATTCGGTCCTTCTCTGAAGACTCCAGAGAAGTTACCATACGAGAGGACCGAGGAGGAAACCAGGAAGATCGTGCGAGCCGAAGTGACAAACAAATATATATATATATATATATATATATATATATATATATATATATATATATATATATATATATATATGTATGTATGTATTGACCCCCTTCTTCAAATTAGATCTTTCGGATGCGTGATGAACTCCTAGCACCAGATCGTATGCGAGCAATTCAAGAGGAATTGGCGGCATTCTTCCTTGACCACGTGATCACTGAAAACGGAGAATACTATGTGGACCTTGTGTTCTTACAATTTAATTAGGAGATTATATTGTACGAGATAATTATTGTATATATGTAGCCGGTAGTGTCAGATAGATATACGAGAACTTGTTGTTCGACCAATCTCTCGGAGAAGGAGAGGTGGTCGATATCACTTATCTCTGTATGCATGTGTTCATGACGATCTTCTGTTTCCTTCATTTGCTTACTACCTAGCATGTCTAGTCCTCTCCATACGTATATTGTACGTAGCGTCGACCAAGCACGGAGATAAGAGAGGACACTTCTCTCTATTAATTAGCTAGCTAACACAATATATGAAACACCTAAATTAACCCCCCAAAACCCCCCAACCTCCCCCCCCCCTTTCAAAAAACAAAAACCCCAGCCCCTGAAATGCTGACGCGTGGATGCCTATTGGTCCCGGTTGGTGTCACCAACCGGGACAAAAGGCCCCCTGCCTGGGCTAGCAGCAGTGGCCACGTGGAGGACCTTCTGTCCCGGTTCGTGTAAGAACCGGGACTAAAGGGTTAGGGCTTTAGTAACGACCCTTTAGTCCCGGTTCGAAAACCGGGACAAAAGGCCCTTACCAACCGGGGTAAAAGCCCCTTTTTCTACTAGTGTCATATTCTCATGAACATTGTAAATGGTTCCAAGAAATGAAAGTACCTAATATTTTAGTTAGTGTGCAGGAGCTCTAGTAATTGGGACCAATCTGTGTAGCAGCAGGGCTATGGGTGTAATCGTGGTAGTGATTTATTCATCACACTACCTCCTAGATCTGTTGTTGGCCGCGGGAAGAAGAACATTAGCGGGACAATGGACCTAAGATTATTCCGCAACCATGGAGGAACACCATTGGAATCGCTAACTACACGGGGAGGAACCCCAAACTACTACCACAAATACTCTAATGCAGATTCACGGTACCCCTCCCCTGACATCATCAGGGCCGACAGAGGAGATGGGAGGCATTCAATGGAAGGGACGATGTAGAGAGTGTGACTCGCCTTTTCCTCGGGAACGAGATTAGCTCTGAGATGGTTAGGCAAGATGCATTGTGGGATTTGTCGCAAGGCTTACAATTTGCAATGACTTGGGAATACATCCCTTTGCGCGGGCTACAACAAAGAAAGGAAGGTCCTCAGGACCAATATGCACCGCTTTTCGTGGGACAAGCAACTAAGGGCTAGTTAGGTTGCAAGCCTGGGCCACATGCCTGGGCGAAGCTGCTGCCTGATATGCGCCTATGATTTTCAATTTTCTAGCCTGGCCAGTCAGCATGGAGAGGTAGCTGTTTGGATTGTATCCTGGGTCTGGGAGGAATAAACAAACATAGAACTAACAAAGCAGCCCATAACTCATGGATCAGCATCAGGCTGGTGTTGCCTGCCGTCCAGGCGGATGGAAGTGGACGACTGGCAGGCTAATCTCATGCCTGGGCGATTCAGGACAGGCTCGCATCAAAATTCTGAGGACACCAACCAAATGAACATCAGGCACTCCAGGAAAGCTCTAGGAGTTGCTTATGCCTGGAAAGCCGAGATCTTGGCGGTACTCTTTGCAAAAGGTGACACGCGCGTGGCAGTTCTTGGGAGTTGCTCGTATGAGGTAAGCCGAGAGCTGGCCCTCGGCAATAGGGAATGTGTTTGCCGATTTTCACACTGGCTCTCGGCAAAGACATGACGGCGTCCTCACCCGGCGGGCGTGAAGTCATTTTATTTTGCCGAGAGTGCTCTTTTGGTTCTCTCGGGTAACTCATGGCGTCATTACCTGGGATTAATTTAAGAGGTACAGAGCAGACATAACAAGCAAGGAAGAAAGAAAATGCTCCGAGTCATCTCTCCTCCAAGCGAACATGCGCTAGGACTTCTATCTTCCATCTGCGGCGCCGTCGATCTGCCTTGTCTCATGGGGCTTAAGAGCCATGGCGCGCGATGGATCTCAACCCTTGTTGGTGGGAGGGTTCCGTTTTATATGTTTCTTCGAGTTTTGCTAGGGTTTGTATCATTCTCGGGAAGACAAGACAACGATGGCTCGCTGAAGATGGAATAAGTTTCTTCCTGCCTAGGCCCACATCCCGGTGGTGTATTTAGCATTGTCGGAGGCCGTGTGGAGGTGTGTCTCCGGCGGATCTCTCCGTCGGTGGTTGTCTTTTGGGATACGCTCGGATTTAGTCTTCATACGTTTACGTAAGTGTGTTTTCAGGTTATATCCTTCTGATCTACGCTTCTCTCATTGGCGGTGGTAGCCGTCTTGGTGTGCTGGTCCTATGAGGCCTTCACACGATAATTTCTGGTGTTTACTACAACACGTTTTTCCTGGCTCCGGCGAGTTTGGGGTGGTGACGACGTTGCGGTTAAGCGCTTGCAGTCGTCACTAGATGGTCTATGGATCTGTATGTAATTTTTAGTATTTCATGTGTTCATTATACTATCATGATTGACGTTGGATAAATTGAAAGTTTTCCGCAAAGAAAAATATACATCGTCGCAAAAAAGAAAGGATCATGAAGATTTCTCCTTGCTGGCTCTGTTTTATTGTTCCTCTTCTTCTTGGTAGAAACGAGGGCACATGCGTGACTAAAAAAGAACCCGTAGAATAGGAAAGATGAAACGATGGAGGACCAGATGTAGGAAAATCAAGTGTGAGGCGGAAGCGATCCTAGTATCTCTGTGGAATAGTAATAAATCAAAGTAACTGATCTTTCGAAATTATTGTATGGAAACCAATCGGCAAATAAACATATGGATATCACAGGTTTGCAACGTATCCTTGGCATGGCATATACACCTCCTAAATTTTGGAATCGTAAAAACAATTAAAAGCGTTATACAGAGGTAAATAGGGCGTAATCAACACACCGCACCATAAAACTGCTCCATCTAGGCCTACAAATAGTCGGCAGAGAAAGATGCAGAACAGCCTTACAACAAGCACAACACACACGTACAGTAAAAGTATACGAGAGAAACAATGGAGGCCAAGCTGATGAAGATCTTCGCTATGCTGATGCTCTTCTCCCTCTGCAACAGAGGTACTCCATTCATATTCACTGCCTTGCCTTGATCCAAATCAGAGAGATCTCATGCTGAATTTGATCAACTCCGGTTTCTTTTCTGATGGTATAGGCAACGCGGAGTGCCCCTATCGGACCTCCACGTGACCCAGACCGCCACGGGGAAGAACGCCGGAGGGAACCCGGAGTACGCAGTGGAGGTGGAGAACAAGTGCATCTGCACACAGACGGACGTCAAGCTGCTTGCCCCCGGGTTCAAATCCTCCGAGCCCGTGGACCCCCAGGTCTTCCGGCCGGACGCCGATGGCAAGCTCGGCACCCTCAACAACGGCTCCCCGGTGTACTACGGATACAAGATCACGTTCAACTACGCGTCGGCCACCAAGTTCAGCCTCAGGCCCTTCTCCTCCAGCATCGCATGCTCGTGATTGGGAGGATTACTTGGAATCGGTTGGGCCCGATGAATAAGTTTGTGTCGATTGAATGATGATATATACGTTTGTAAATTAATCCACACATGCATGAAACGTTTGCTTTGAGAACTGATGGGTTTGTTGAAATTCGAAGGTGGATGTATCTTTGCTACCATTCGAAAATTTTGTGAAAATCCCAAGAAAAACTCAGCACATAACATACAGTCTCAATTCCTCAAAAAATAAAAACACCCTCAATTAATGTACTATGACCCAAAAACTTTAGATGTAAACCTATTTTATAGCGTCATGTGAATCAAATTTAGACGTGGAAATTTGTGCCATCCTAGCTCTCATTTGCTGGAATTTTCTAATTAGTGTCCTTTTGTCATGCTTCAAAATTAAAAATAAAAACATGTCTCTTCCTCGACTATATATGTGCTGAATTATATTCAGAGATGTTCACAAGTTTAGAGATATATGTTCTCCTTGGCAAGGTTTTTAATTTCGTAAACAAAACAATTTCGGGTCTGACCCCAATATAAGAACTTTTTAAGAAAAAAAAAAATCAGATTTCAAGATTTCAAATTCATTGGATTTTAACCTAATTTAAATAAATTAGTTTGAATTTGGCTCAAAATTTCAGGATTAAAAATATTTTGGATCCCACCGAAATTTAGAAAATTTCTATGAAATTTCGTTGATATTTTTACTCCCGCTCCTTGGTATTATCGGTAGGATTAAGAGTTCGTTCGGCCAGACTTGTGCATATGATTTTTACGGTCTACTAAGCATGCCAGTTTTTTTGATAGAAGGAGAAGAACGAGTACTGGGGGTACAACACATGACACGAACGCAGATATGCGTGAACATGGTGCCCGGAGCAGAGAGACAAGGGATGCTCGGCCCAAACAGAGGGGACATCACCGCTAAACCTACCAAACCTGAGCCAAGAGCGACGATGCCAAGCCAAAGAGAACTCCAACACCGTGCGAGCCGGAAATCGAGAACACCACGAGCGAGCAAGATAGTGCCTTCAAGAAGGAAGACGACGCCGAGACTCCGTCACTATCCGGTCCGGGTGACTCGGACCTAGGGTTTCCCCTGAGCTCGAAGAGGGGCGCAGCTAAAGGCCTTGGCAGCGCCTCCAAGAAGGAAAACGACACCCGCGGGCGCCGTCGCTGCCAGCGCCGGCGAGCCGAGCGGGGATCTCTCCCTGGCCTAAAGATGAGCAATCCCATAGCCGCTGAATCAGGGATCGCAGGTGGGGAGACCAAAGCTGGTCGGAACTGCCAAGTCAGGGGGGTTGGCGGGGCTGCACCCGCCGCCGGAGGTGGCACAGCCTCCGAACCATGGGCTTCGATCTGGCAAAAGAGGGGGCTTTGAGGTGTACATGGTAGGGCGGGCGACGAGGCGAACCACACGGGGGTCTTGGCGCAACGGCGTCCATCTACGCCGGCAAGCAAGGACTGGAGAGACGCAAATCCGAGCTGTCGTGGCCGTAACCGTCGGGACGTCAGCGAACCAGGAAGCCGGAAGGGGCGCAGCTACCTGGTCGCCGGGGCCGGAGCTGCCCGGTGGAGGACGCCAGCAGCGAAGGACACCGGAGAGACGCGGGCCTGCAGCCGCCGGGGCCGGAGCAGCGCCAGCAAGGTCCCGTCCCGAGGGGCCCCGAGCCAGCCACATCCACGGACGAATTGCTGCCTCCATAGGAGCCGTCACCGAACACATGTGGAGGGAGGGCCGCCGGAAACAAGGGGGCCTCCTGCACGGGAGGCAGGCCGCGAGCGCCCCGCGACCGGCAGGGTCGAGCAGCAGCTGATGGGGGGGGGGGGCGAGATTCGCCGGGTCACGGGCGGAGTGGATGGAGGCGCGTGGGGAGGAGACCGTGACGGCCGATGAAGACGAGGGGAGGGGGTCTGCTGCTGGCCGAAGACGTGCGAGACGAGGCCTTCGCTGCCGAAGCAGCAGGGCGCGGGCGCCGCCGCGGCAAGATCAAGGCGCGGGGTACAGGGTTTGAGGCTAGCGGGATCGAGATCCGCCCCGCCGCCGCCTTCCTGGGGTCCGGCACGGCTTCGCCGGCTGACCCTCCTGCGACGGCAATGCAGGGGAGGCAGACGGCAGGGGCTGTAAACCGCGGCGGCTAGGGTTCCCCCGTGCTGCCAGGAGATGGGTAGGAAGCCATTTACAGCCCCCGCCCCCGCCCCCCGCGAAGCATGCCAGTTTTCAATTCGTGTTTGTCAATTTGCCCGTGCATTTGTGCAGGCAACCAAGCCATTGTTTACTCAAAAAGTACATTGACATTATGTATTTTATATTTTATTTCATGAGACCGGCCTTTTGACTTCCGAGGTAGGGGCACTCTCTGATCTTCACCGTTCTCTCCCTCGTGATATGAACCGTGCCTGCTATCCGATTGCAATTTGCAGAATACATGAATAGTAATCCTAGTTGGAACAGTGCCTTGTCCTATCACACATCACATGCAAACAGTGCGGCTCGGGATCTGCTGCAGACTCCCAGCCAAAATCGTCTGCTGCTATTTGTGACGTTTTCTATTATTTTAAATCCTAATTATCCCTTCCATCCTGCTGCCAACAATACTAAAGCAAATGAATGTCACAAATTAACGGGCTGTTTCTCAAATATACATGGAAAAAAAGCATGGGTTGGTCGCAAATGGACAACCCATCTGAGCTGCTACTCAATCCCCATCTGAGCTGTAGCAACTATTAAAAAAAGAAGAAAGGAACCGAGGTCTCATGACCATCTAGTCGCTGCCCGGGTGAATAAAAAATAATACAATGTTTCGCGACCACAGTCCACGGGTCCTGACCTGACATAGACCCTGTTTGGATCCATGGATTAGAGTTAGTTTGAGCTCAAATAGCCCTAAAGTATCCAAACATGAGGGCTAGTTTGAGCTAGTTGCATCTAACCCATCCAGAAAAATTATCCCACTCAAAAGTTGCCAATTGAAGCTAATTCTCCTAGTGCATTTATTGTCAATCTAACCCTGTCATCCAAGCACCACTTTCGCTAGAGTTAGTTCAGGATTAGTCATGAGCTATAAACTAACTCTAACCTTTATCTAAATTAGAGTATTCAAACATGGCCATAGCTGTTGGGAAGAACTTTGCATGAGTGGAGAGATGTGCGCACAACGTACGAGAGGGGCAGTTCACGTGACGGTGCTACAGTGTGCCTACTCCAGACCTATTTCACCTTCTGTCTCTGTTTGTCTGCATAAAAAAGCCTGTTGATACTGCAAAGCGTCTGCAGCTGGATAGTGACTAGCACGAATTTTGGACTCACTGAACGGACTGGATAAGAGGCTGTCGGGGCACAGGGTTCTATTACACATTTTTGTTTTTTTCATTTGTACGTAACGATAAAAATAGCTAGTAGTCAAACTTCTCCATTGACGTCTGACAAAAATATTTGTAGCTATAAGGAAGGATTGGCCATTATTTATTTGTACCATTATTGCTGAGAGCGCCTTCTTTACAAAGAAAACCATTATGTGATACAACACACTATTTAGCTTAGTTTTATTTTCACGACTACATGCGTGATTTTGGAATCAACAGTAGTTTCTCTTTCCGACTGACGGTTAGCCCAAACACCTCTGTCATATCAATATCTTTTCTTTCAACCCCAAACGGAAGTTCCCAATCAAAATGGCACACAAGGTTTGCCAACATAAGCTCCACATTCGCGATTCCGAGGTTCATACCAGGGCACATCCTCCGCCCTGCTCCGAATGGCAAGAACTGGAAATCATTCCCTTTGAAGTTGACATGCATACTGTTGCCTTCATCTGTAAATCTTTCGGGAATGAACTCTTCTGCATATTCCCAGGAGCTCGGATCCCTACCAATGGCCCATGCATTGACGACCACACGCGTCCTAGCAGGAACTATGTATCCATCGATGATGCAGTCAGCCATGGCAAGGTGCGGAGCAAGGAGAGGAGCAAGAGGATGTAGCCGGAGCGACTCTTTTATGACTGCTCTTAGGTACGTCATGTTGTTCATGTCGGTTTCGCTGATAATTTCTTGTCCTTGGGGTACAATACCCCTCACCTCATCTTGTAGCTTCACCATCAGGTGTGGCTTCCTCATGAGCTCAGCCAAGGTGAATTCAAGGCGTTAGCTGATGTGTCTATCGCACCAAAAAATACATCCTGCATACATCAATTAATTAGGACAATGAAAGATATATACAAATCAACTTGTTTAGTTTGAAAGGTATTATCTGTACTCACGGTCAGGAGAGCTTTCATGTGCTCTCTTGTGAGATCATACTCCTGTTGGACAGATAACATAATATCCACAAAATCATCATCCTTGTGATCAGACGTTGAATTGCGCTTGCTCACACGATCGTCGATCACCTTGTCCAACAGATCGGCCCATCTGTTCCTCACTCTTTCGGCCTTGGCACAAACCGCCTTCTTGAGCACCCCTACCCTACCCACTGCCGGGAAGTACTCCTCCAAATTGAACCCACCTAGCAGCTGTGAGGTATCCTTGATGAGTTCCCGGAACAACTTGCTTTGACCATCTTTCAGGAAGAACTTTCCCGACACAATGCGGCAGGCCATGTCATTCGCGAATGTGTGGAGCAGCTCACTCATGTCCGCCGCAGAATCGGCAGCTACTGCCTGGTTGATCTTGGCCATCGCCATGCTGACCTATAATAGCATGGGTCGTAAAGTATGAGAAGCTAACATTTACATATGTAGTACTTTTTCGTGCCAGGTTAACATATAAGTTTCCCTCGTATTTTGGGTCAAAGGTGGACCATAAATAGATTCAACTACCGTTGGATTCGTATTCAAAAATAGTTTCAGGTGGTATCATGTTTTATACATAAAGTTTGTATTATACTATTAGTTAATTTTATTTTAGAAGCTAAACACAAACTACGAGTGAAACTAATAAACCCGGACGGAGGGAGAAATGGTTAGCAGAGGACTACATGAAAGTCATTTTCCTTTATTTTGTTTCTGACCGTAGTGAGAGTCCAAATCAGTACGAGAATAATGAGAGCAAGATCTTAAAAGAAAGGCTGTCAGCGCCTGGAAATTGGAAGATAATTAGAAATCAGTACCTCCTCGGCGGCGGCGCTGCGGAAAGACTGCACCTTCCTAACGCTGAGCATGTGGGTGGTGACGAGCTTCCTTGCTTGCCTCCAGTACTCACCGTATGGCGCGAAGCTAGCCGATGTCGGACGAGCCGTACATGATGGTGTCGGAGATGACAGAGTAGGGCCGTGAAGCGAAGACGTGGTCGTGGGTGCGCAGCACCGCCTCCGCGGCACGCGAGGAGGATACAATGAGGTTGGGCACAGCGCCCAGGCGGAGGAGCATCACGTCGGGGCCATGCTTCTTTGCGAGGCCACGGAGGGAGACGTGGGGGATGGAACCGATGAGGTGGAGGTGCCCGATGATGGGCAGCGCCGGCGGCGAAGGCGGGAGTCGCTGCCTTTTGGCACCGAACTTTCCAGTAAACCAGTACTGCACAGACACAACGAAGAGGAAGAGAAACAGCCATGCCCATGGTAGGGTGTCTGGCAAGAGTTTCTGCAGGAGATCCGCCATGGCGAACCGACGTCTGGAGTGACTCGCTCTGCAAGTACTCACCCTGGACTAGAGCCCTGCCGGAGAAATCACGAGCTCAGTTGCTTATAAGAAGCCGGGCAAAGTAAAAAAAGGACAAAGCATGTGCAATATATGAATATGTTTGGAGCAATGAACTTGGAGCGAGATATTGGTGATGGTGACTGTACTGTGTCCAAGTCAAGTCTTCCAGATGGATGGGCTCTAGCTTCGTACTCAATCAGCATACGTTTGTTAACGTACGCTCACACTCACTCGTCTAGCCAGCAGATCGCCCTTAGCGCCGGTCGTGGAATTCAGTCACGCGGGAAAAGCAGGGCAGCTTCGGTGAGCACTGAGCACCACAAGCTCAGTTGCTTACAATCATCATATCTGTGGTGCACTGAACTTGGAGCAATATTGGCGCTGGCCTGTGATGTAAGTTTCCACGTTTAGTCTTCCAGATGGATTAACACGTCGTACAATCGTTCTCAATCAGTCGCTCGTCCAGCCACCGCCTCCTCCGTAGGCATATACAGGCCATAGCATCCTTCTCCGGCCCGGCGGCTGTAGGAGCCCAAGCGCACCACGGCACTCCAAGTTTTCACCATCCACGGCACTGGAAATTTACCAACCGTAGAAAAGGACCGTGCATGCATGTGAGGAAGACAAGTGGAACACGGTGCGTTTTGACAGGCTCGATTTTGTCCGAGAGTGATTTTTCTACCGTATATGGACACACAGGGATATATACCGTCCATGCATGCAATATATTCATCGTTTTGCTGTTGCTCGAAGATTTTTTTTTTTCAAAAACAAGCAACGACCGTTGCCTGTCATCTGTATTAAGATGGAGAAGAGTTACATATATTACAATCAAAATTTTAAATAGTCGGCTCTAGACCCGCTACATCTGTTTGAGCCGGTAAATGATATATTTATGTACAACTATCTAGTAAAATTATAAAATAGCCAGTTATAGCCTCGGTATGGCCCCGCTATACTTGATTTGAAGGACCACCACTATTTGACATAGCCGGCTATTTAAAACTATGATTATAATTGGGATCGACAAGAAAAGTCTCTTATCCTCCAAAACACCACACCGGGCCCTATAACCCGCCACTAGTTCAAATAGGCCTACTCCTCATTATCGCCTGCCCTTCACCTCCTTGCTTGCAGCCACAACTTATATTCCTCAAGTGCTAGCTGCACCACACGATGCACCCGCAATGATTTATCCTCAAAGAACCGTGCATTTCTTTCTAGCTGAAGCTTCTCGAAACCCACAATGATGTTCGTCCATGCTTGTCGGATTTTAGACGCAGGAAACTGTCTCGGGATAGAGCACCACCATGCCCTAGCCAAATTATCCAGAGCAGGAGCAAGAAGCCCAAGCCCGACAACACCCAGGAGAAAAAACCAGAACTGCCACGCATAGGAACATTCAATCATCAAATGGTTTATGTTCTCATGAGCCTGATGACATAGTAAAAAGTCCAATGTTTGCTGAATGTTCCTCTGTTGAAGGTGCTATTCCACCCAACGATGGTCCCGCATGACAAGCCAAGTGAAAAGCCTCTCCTTGGGCGGGCATCATTCTTCCATGAGTGCATGGCATAGTCCGTCATCTATAAGCCAAAGAAGTAGGCCGTATTAGCCGATTTGGCAGAATATTGCCCATTTGCCTCGAGCCGCCAAATGAATTTGTCCTCTTCCTTTGATATTATCAGGAGGCGAAAGCCATCATATATACATGAGCAGGGGGAGGCCAAAGGCCAGAATACAAAAGGCCAAAGGCCACAATAAATCTAACTCTAACACCCCCCACTACAACAAAAACCTTCCTATACCAACGGATGTGTACCAACGATTTTAAAAGATGTGTTGTTTGTCCCACCTCCCACATGACCACATCCCACCTCCCGCACTTCGAGCTAACCGGTACCTCCATAGATGCCTCCTCCACCCAAATATCACGCAACAAAACATTTCTATCCGCCATCTGTCTCCCAAGATTCCTCTCTCTCTCTCTCTCTCTCTCTCTCTCTCTCTCTCTCTCCTTCCATGATCAGCGGCCGCCACTTCCGATTCCGGCTAGATCCGGCGATGTCTCGCGTCGTAGGTCATAGGCCAGCACCCCCCAACCTCCCAGTACTCTCCTCATATATTCCGCCGTGGCGACGCCCTCTGCGTCCCTGCACGCGTCTCTATGGCAACCGTAGTCGCCACGCGTTGCCGGCGCCCGGCGCAGCTCCCACGCCTCTGGTTTGGAGGGCCACCACCCAGCGTCTCAGCATGCGCTGCTGCCGGCTTGGGCATGACGGTGCTGCTCCGCCTCGGCTACCTTGTGTCGACGGTCAATCAGGATTGCAGGTTGGATCTGAAACAATTTGCGGTGTAGGGTGCTGCTCCCTTCTCTCGGTGCTGGCTGGCAGTGGAGACAGGTTCGAGGTAGGAGGAGCTCGGGCTGGAGCCCCGTCCGTATTCCTCAATTACCAATGGGATCCCGCCTGTGTTGGTGGTTCTTGCGGCTCTCAAAGCCTTCGGCGGCGATGTGGCTCCTTTTGTATTTATTTTGGTGCCCGTCCTGGTCCTGTTCCGATTCCTGGCTCGCGTGCATGTGCCCGTGATGTGTGCGCGTGCTGATGGATATTACAACCCTTCGTGACGCTGATTGTTTGCTACCACCGTTGTCTGCTATTGCTTTTGTCGCTGACTGCTATTGCTACTGCTGCTCATTTTTCTGCTATTTAGTACTAATACAGTAGATAGAAGATGATCTGCATTCCCAAAGAAAATAAATAGAAGATAATCTGTATGTTTGAAAATTGTGAACCGAGCCAACTACTTGTTATCTCTTCTCTAAACTTTCTCTTGATCAGATTCTCTTTTGTGCTGCAAAAATTACTCAATGCACATATAATTAATGTGTTCAGTAAAACTCATGGAAAAATCTAGCTCCTTATTGATTCCATGGTCCCTTTTCCTTACAATTGTTTGCTTTATGTGTCTCGGTTCCAATTGCAGAGAAAATATTTTTCAGAAAAGGAAAGTAGGATTTCAACGCTGTGCGCCCGTGCTCCACACCTGAGGTATGCCATCGTATAACATGAGTACTAGATTTTATATGATCAGATCATGAATATCCTTGAAGTGGCACACTCCCTTGCTGATGTAACTCCGAGCATGGACTTTTGCTATTGTATTATTGTTTGACAATCTTGTATGGATTTCTGGTAGGTACTAACTATGTGATTTGTACTGTGTTTTTAGTTTGATCCAACTGGAATTCGTGGTGTTCAAGAATGATGCCTCATCGTGTAAACAGGTTCAATTTAAGTGGGAGCCATGAATAAGTTTAAAAAAGTAGGGTTGTAGACTTGTAGTCGATATAGAGACAAGAGCTGACCAATATGGAGCAGACTGACAATATTAATGGAGATACCCAGTCTCGCATGCTTTATTCTTAGTTTATGCAATAACTGTGATGTTTACAAGAAACTGTCCTACATTACAGGTCAGGTTTCAAACTGTTGACAATAGACGCGTAAATAGATAATATTATGTTGAAATCTTTATTTTTTTGGCGGATTGTGTAAGGAATTAACTTGCTTTAATGTCGTGCAGCTTCAGGGGCAGATGGTTATGTATGGCTTACTACCTCATCGCGGAATGTGGGGCAACCCAGTCGCTTCCTTGAATACCGTCCCCTCGTTCAGGCCACTAAGGTGTCCGTTTCCACATCTTCTCATGTCGTAGCACTCTTATTTATTCCATATCTTCAATTTTTACACTAACTGGTCCAACGAGTCTTTTTTAGTTAAGTGTGCCCATATATGTCTATATTTTCCGGTCTTCACTTTTGTCCAGTCCCATATTTTATAGATTTATATTGGTATTTAGTTATTAAATGACATGACAAATGATACCCCCTCCGTTCCCGAATACTTGTCGTGGGTTTTTTAGTTAAAAAATTTGAACTTAAACCACGACAAGTATTTTGGTACGGAGGGAGTACATGATTAGGGAGCTGAGTAGTGACCAAAGATGAAATTCAATTGATTATATGATATGCCACATTGGCAGTAAAGGCGCATGGGTAGTGTTTCTTAAAACTGGGTGTGTATTGACAAATAATTGTTCATTTAGCTGAATTCTTCTCATCGTTGATATAATATAAGCTTTGGATAACTGTTAGTAGTGAATGCATGTTGATGCTTGTTCACATTGTGCAGGCACATCCGATTGGTCAAACATGATCGGTGTTCTAATACGTACGCCTATTAAGTTATTTATCAGTTATACATAGCTTATGCCCCCCGCCCCCCAATGATCTTTTCTTGCACACTTGGTAATTTTGAATTTATGCCTAATAGCATTATGATTTTTCTTTGTAGGTTGAGAATTTCAATACTAGATGATTACTTGGATCCTTTGAAGAATATATGCTGATTCTTGGTACTTGGAGGAGAAAGAAGACAATTATATGACTGTTTAGAAATTTGTGTTCTATTTTTTTCTAAGTGATGTACTCCTAATTGATGATACTTGCAATGTAATGTAACATATTGTTCCATTAAATCAATATATCAGTTTCATTTCTACTCCATCGATTTGTAATAAAGTTATACTACCTCTGTTCTAAATGTAGGATGTTTTGGCAGTTTAAACTGCCAAAACGTCTTATATTTAAGAATAGAGGGTGTCTTATATTTAAGAACAGAGGGTGTATCAGGAAAGGTGTACCTTGTACTGCCATTGGAACTACATGCATATATAAATGGAATATATATACTGGTTATTCTATTTCTCAAGCACCAACGCATAGAAACGTTGTATGAATCTGTTGTTGCCTTGCAATGCATTATTTTGCAGGTTACCAACGGATCTATATGTGTTGTTGAAGACGTTAGCAACGCCACCAACGACAACACATATGAATCCGTTGGTGTAGACCATACCAATGCTTATATGGACAAACGACAACGCATTGATGCGTTGCTAAAGGGGGGTTCTTGTTGTAGTGCCCCCCCCCCCCCCGCCCACCTCAAACTCATGGTGAATCCACAACACTGAGTCTGGGCCTTCTTCAAGAAGTCTGCCAACTGTAACTCAGAAGGCACATACTGAAGAGCAATAACATGGTCCTGCACACGAGCGCGCACAAAGAAAGCATCGACACCAACATGCTTGGTAAGCTCATGCTTTACGGGGTCTCGTGCAATACTGGTAGCACATGTGCTGTCTGACAAGAGTGTAGTAGGTGTAGTAACAGAAACACCAAAATCCTCGAGTAACCAGCGTAACCAAGTCACCTCTCCTATGAGAAGAGCCATAGCTCGCAGCTCAGCCTCTACACTAGACCGGGAAACTGCAGTCTGTTTCTTCGTCTTCCAGGCAATGAGAGAACCACCAAGAAAAACACAGTAAGCAGAAAGTGAAGGGAGATCCGAAGGATCACTAGCCTAGGTAGCATCTGAATAGGCCTGGAGCTGTTACGAGCTAGAACGAGGAAAGAAGAGACGGTGAGAGATCGTGCCACGAAGATATCGCAGAACACGAAGAAGGTGACTATAGTGAACCGAAGTGGGAGAAGAAAAAAACGGACTCAGAATATGGACAGGATAGGAGATATCCGGACGAGTGACAGCGAGATAGACAAGACTCCCAACAAGATGACGATAACGAGTCAGATCAGACAAGGGCTCACCATCAGAAGCACGAAGGTGAACATTAAGCTCCATAGGAGTCTCAGCAGTGCGCTCATCACTAAGAGCTGCACGAGAAAGAAGATCCTGGATATACTTTTCTTGGGATATAAAAAATCCATCAGAGGTGGAGGAAATCTCAATCCCAAGAAAGTAACAAAGAGGACCAAGATCAGACGTAAGAAACTGCTCATTGAGACGGGCTTTGACAAAGGCAATGTACTCAAGATCATCCCCAGTGATGATCATGTCATCAACATATAGAAGAAGAAGAAGAAGAAGAGTGCGGCCACGAGCAAAGAGGTGCACAAAAAGCGCTGGATCATGAACACTGGGCGAAAAACCAGCTGCAGTGATGACAGAGGCAAAACGCTCAAACCAAGCGCGGGGGGCTTGCTTAAGGCCATAGAGAGAGACGAAGACGACAAACCATGCCATCAGGAACTGAATACCCAGGTGGTGGCTGCATATAAACTTCCTCACGCAACTCACCCTTAAGAAAGGCATTCTTAACATCAGGCTGAGACACAGACAAGTGGCGAACAGAGGCCACGGCGAGAAGTGTGCGGACAGTGGTCATATGGGCCATAGGAGCAAAAGTCTCGTCGTAATCACGACCATGTTCCTGCTGAAAGCCACGAGCCACAAGACGAGCTTTATAGCACTCAATTGAACCATCAGAGCGAGTCTTAATCTTATATACCCACTTACATGTGATTGGACGAACACGGGGAGGAAGAGAAACCAAATCCCACGTGCAGGTGCGCTCAAGGGCCGCAATCTCCTCTGCCATCGCAAACTGCCATTCAGGATGAACAACAACATCTCGATAAGAAGTCGGCTCAAGAACGGTCGAAAGACCATAGCGAGAAGGAGAATATCGGTCAGGGGGCGGGCAAGGCCGAGAACGAAGACCATAAGTTGGCTGAGAAGAGAAAGATGACACACTAGAGGTAGAGGGCACATTAGTAGACTCGGCCACAACACGTGGATGACGAGTATAATGGACAGGAAAGGAGGGAAGAGATGGAATGACTGGAGGTGGAGGTGGTGAATGTATCGGTGATGAAGGTGGAGAGTCATGCGATGAAGGAGGAGAAGAAATCATAGGAGAGGACGGTGTCACATCTGCAATAGCAGGATGAGGAGTAGGAATACTAGGTACGGAGGGGGTGTATCCGGGAAACTAAGAAAAGAGATGTCCTCCATGGAAAAGGCCGAGGAGGATGGACGCGGGTAGAAGGGACGAGACTCATCAAAGGTCACATCCCGGGAAATACGCATTCGACGACCGACAGGATCCCAACACCGATAGCCCTTCTGCTCATCACTGTATCCGAGAAATACACACTCAGCAGACTGAGCAGTTAGTTTGGTGCATTCACGAGGGGCAAGCAAAACATAGCAAACGCAACCAAACAAACGAAGCATCGAGTAATCAGCAACGACCACAAAGGCGCTCGAGAGGAATACCACCCTGTAGAGCAGCAGATGGTTGAATGTTAATAAGATAGGTAGAAGTGGTAACAGCCTCAGCCCAGAAGTGAGGTGGAAGAGAGGCGTCAATCATCACCGCACGCGTCGTCTCAAGAAGGTGACGATGCTTGCGCTCAGCCACACCATTCTGAGCATGAGCACCAGGGCAAGAGAACTGAGGAAGAGTACCTTGCTCCGCAAGGAACCTCGTAGCGCATGGGAGATATACTCACCAGCTGAATATGCGTGAAAAACACGAATGAGAGTGGAAAACTGGGTACGAACCATGGCAGCAAATTTTTTGTATATAGATAAGACCTCACTATGAGAAGATATGAAATAGATCCAAGTGTAACGAGAAAAATCATCTATAAAGATAATATAGTAGCAATGACCCCCTTTCGAAGCGAATGGAGCCAGACCCCAAACATCAGAGTGAACGAGATCAAAAGGGAGCTCGGACACTGATTCTCTGTGAGGATAGGGTAGCTGAACCTGCTTACCAAGTCTACAACCTAGCTAGACAATCCAACGAAGCATTATCAGGGACAGACCCCAGAACACCGCGATGAACCAAAGATGAGAGACGAGAACCACATAAATGGCCAAGACAATGATGGCACTGCTGAAAAGAACTGGCAGATGCAGCAGCAGGTGCTGCGACACTTGCGGAGGTGGCAGTGGAGGGAAGATGAAGCCAGTCAAGCTTCTAGAGACCATCTGAGCGTCGAGGGCCAGCACCAAGCAGAGCGACGTTGCATATGCGACACAGGATCAATATAGGAAACACCGTCAGAAGTCTGCACGCAGCGACGGAGATGCATGCCCGAGGGAAACATCATAGCAGCTTTTTTTACTCTCTTTTTTATCTCTCTTGTTTTCTCTCTCTTTCTCTTTTTTTGGAATCAAACAGATGCGTGAACCAATATGAACAGCTGCTCCACAGTGGAACAGACGCGGGCCTGCAGGAGTCGCCGGCGAGAGATGCAGCAGGCACTGGAGATTCACCACGTGAAGCCAAAGCAGTGCGGGAGCAGCACACTAGCACAACGTCAAGGCATCAGCACATACACGGCCAAACAGGAGCTAGCTTGCACGGGCGGCGACTGGATCCCACGAGCGGACGTACAAGCAGCGGATCGATCTGACAGGCGCCGGCTGCTGGACAAGCCAGACTCCTGCGGGAGGAGAACGGGTAGATCAGGAGGGCAGCGGCCGGATCCATGGGTCAACACAGCACGCCGACAGGCAGATCGAGCGGCAGTGGCTGGATCCGTGGGTCAACGTTGAGGGCTGAATCGAGATTGGAGCCTAGCAGGCAGGTGCATCGGGCGTCGGGGCTACAAGATCGAACATCAACGCGTGGTGGGATATGTGGAGGAGCAGCAGCTTGCAGACTAGAGGAGGAGAGCGGCAGTACAAGCGGGAGCAGCATTCACCACAAGAGGAGAAGGGCAGGAGCGCTCGTAAGATATGATCGGGAGATAGGGAGGAAGAACTCGATTTGGAGGGCGAGTTGCAGCGCCCGAACGAGAAAACAACCTAGGCTCGTGATACCATGTCAGGGAAATATATAACTTGTATTATCAGGAGGCTAAAGCTATCATATATACATGAACAGATGGAGGCCAAAGTCCATAATACAAAAAGGCAAAGGTCACAATAAATATAACTCTAACAGTGATAACCCACAAGTATAGGGGATCGTTTGTAGATGATGTCTACTACACAACCTTCTTCTTGTAGACGTTGTTGGGCCTCAAAATGCAGAGATTTGTAGGACAGTAGCAAATTTCCCTCAAGTGAATGACCTAAGATTTATCAATCCGTGGGAGGCGTAGGATGAAGATGATCTCTCTCAAGCAACCCTGCAACCAAATAACAAATAGTCTCCTGTGTCCCCAACACACCCAATACAATGGTAAATTGTATAGATGCACTAGTTCGGCGAAGAGATGGTGATACAAGTGCAATATGGATGGTAGATATAGATTTTTGTAATATGAAAATATAAAAACAACAAGGTAACTAATGATAAAAGTGAGCGTAAACGATATTGCAATGCTAGGAAACAAGGCCTAGGGTTCATACATTCACTAGTGCAAGTTCTCTCAACAATAATAACATAATTGGATCATATAACTATCCCTCAACATGAAACAAAGAGTCACTCCAAAGTCAATAATAGCGGAGAACAAATGAAGAGATTATGGTAGGGTACGAAACCACCTCAAAGTTATTCTTTCTGTTCGATCTATTCAAGAGTCCGTAGTAAAATAACACGAAGCTATTCTTTCCAATCAATCTATCATAGAGTTCATACCAGAATAACACCTTAAGACACAAATCAACCAAAACCCTGATGTCACCTAGATACTCCAATGTCACCTCAAGTATCCGTGGGTATGATTATACGATATGCATCACACAATCTCAGATTCATCTATTCAACCAACACAAAGTACTTCAAAGAGTGCCCCAAAGTTTCTACCGGAGAGTCAAGACGAAAACGTGTGCCAACCCCTATGCATAGGTTCATGGACGGAACCTGCAAGTTGATCACCAAAACATACATCAAGTGGATCACGTGATATCCCATTGTCACCACAGATACGAACGGCAAGACATATATCAAGTGTTCTCAAATCCTTAAAGACTCAATCCGATAAGATAACTTCAAAGGAAAAACTCAATCCATTACAAGAAAGTAGAGGGGGAGAAACATCATAAGATCCAACTATAATAGCAAAGCTCGCGATACATCAAGATCGTATCACCTCAAGAACACGAGAGAGAGAGAGAGAGAGATCAAACACATAGCTACTGGTACATACCCTCAGCCCCGAGGGTGAACTACTCCCTCCTCGTCATGGAGAGCGTCGGGATGATGAAGATGGCCACCGGTGAGGGATTCACCCTCCGGCAGGGTGCGGGAACAGGGTCCCGATTGGGTTTTGGTGGCTACAGAGGCTTGCGGCGGCGGAACTCCCGATCTATTCTGCTCCCCGATGGTTTTAGGGTATATGGAGATATATAGGCAAAAGAAGTCGGTCAGGGGAGCTACGAGGGGACCACGAGGGTGGAGGGCGCGCCCAGGGGGGTGGGCGCGCGCCCCTGCCTCGTGCCTCCCTCGTTGCTTCCCTGACGTGCACTCCAAGTCCCCTGGATTGCTTCCGTTCTAAAAATAACTCTCCCGAAGGTTTTATTCCGTTTGGACTCCGTTTGATATTCCTTTTCTGCGAAACACTGAAACAAGGGAAAAAACAGGAACTGGCACTGGGCTCTGGGTTTAATAGGTTAGTCCCAAAAATAATATAAAAGTGCATAGTAAAGCCCATTAAACATCCAAGATGGATAATATAATAGCATGAATACTTCATAAATTATAGATATGTTGGAGACGTATCAGCATCCCCAAGCTTAATTCCTGCTCGTCCTCGAGTAGGTAAATGATAAAAGAAAGAATTTATGAAGTGTGAATGCTAGCAGGTACATAAGTTTGATCAATGATAATTTTAATCACCTTTTCTAGCATCATTATATGTCATAACAGTAGCTCAACTCATAGAACTTTTCATGATCAAGTAACAAACGATTCACATGTTAAAGTATAGACAATAAACTTTCTTGAAAACTACCAAACCGTGTTATTAGTCATCAAACAATTACAATTCATCTTATTTTCAGGAAGAGTCTATGTCAGAGCTTTGATTTAGCAAACTCCACATACTCAACTATCATTTAGTCTTCCATGATTGCTACCACTCAAAGCATATTTTTAGAACAAATAGTATTCATCGAACACAGAGAAAGATAGGGGCTTAATGTTTCGCCTCCCAAACTTTTACCTCAAGGGTAATGTCAACAATAATAATTCATGATCAAATATATTTGAATGGCCATATATGCTTAGATCTTTCCCCAACACATGATGCTTGCCAACTAAAGAGTAGGTTGGAATGAGAAGGAATACTTCTGACTCTTGCATAAAAGTAAAAGATAGGCCCTTCGCAGAGGGAAGCAGGGATTTGCAGAGGTGCCAGAGCTCGAAGCACAAACAGAGATGAAAATAATTTTGAGAGGTATGCTTTCATTGTCAACATAACGACCAAGAGTTCCCAATATCTTCCATACTACATACATTATAGGCGGTTCCCAAACAGAAAGGTAAAGATTTTACTCCCCCTCCACCAACAATCATCAATCCATGGCTTGCCCGAAACAACGGGTGCCTCCAACTAACATCAATCCTGGGGAGTTTTGTTTGCAATTATTTTTGATTTGATTTTTATGTTTTGATCATGGGACTGGGCATCCCAGTTACCAGCCATTTTTCTCGTGAATGATGAGCGGAGTCCGCTCATCTTGAGAATAACCCACCTAGCATGGAAGATACTGACAGCCCCTAGTCGCTACATGAGCGATTCAGACATACAAAACAGATTATTATTTGAAGGTTTAGAGTTTGGCACATGCAAATTTACTTGAAACGGCAGGTAAATACCGCATATAGGTAGGTATGGTGGACACTCATGGAAGAAACTTGGTTCAAGGGATTTGGATGTACAAGCAGTATTCCCGCTTAGTACAGATATTTTGGCTAGCAAAGGATTCTAAAAAGCAAGCACCACATGTTAGAGGATCCATAACAATATAACTTCTATACAAATATACCCAAGCATAACTCATTATGTTGTCTTCCTTGTCCAACTTCAACCAATTTGCTCAGGTTTGAAAATAATTAATGGGGCTCAATCATAGAAGATGTCCAAGATAGTATATTTATGTGTGAAATCTCTCTTCCTTCAATATTCTTTCATGAATTGTTCAAGTGACCAATACAATGTTTGCTAACCTCCAAAAAATTTACCACCTCTACTTATTATATGTAAAGTCATTACTCCCCATGGGATAAGCAAATAAAACATATATAATTCCAGATTTATGACATTCGAATCATTCAACCATTTACTCATAGGATATAAGTGAAGCACACGAGTAAATGACAAACTACTCCAAAAAGATATAAGTGAAGATCAATGAGTAGTTAAATAATTATGTAGATTTGTGAAGACTCTCTCTCATTAAGAGTTTCAGATCTTGATACTTTATTGAAACATAAAGCAAAGCAAAATAAAATGACATGACGCTCCAAGAAAAACACATATCATGTGGTGAATAAAAATATAGCCCCAAGTAAAGTTACCGATGAACGAAGACGAAAGTGGGGATGCCATCCGGGGCATCCCCAAGCTTAGGATCTTGGTTGTCCTTGAATATTACCTTGGGTGCCTTGGGCATCCCCAAGGTTAGGCTCTTGCCACTCTTTATTCCATAGTCCATCGAATCTTTACCCAAAACTTGAAAACTTCACAACACAAAACTCAACAGAAAACTCGTAAGCTCCGTTAGCGAAAGAAAAAAAAACAGCACTTCAAGGAACTGTATTGAACTCGTTCTTTATTTATATTGGTGTTAAACCTACTGTATTCCAACTTCTCTATGGTTTATAAACTCTTTTACTAGCCATAGATTCATCAAAATAAGCAAACATCACACAAAAACAGAATCTGTCAAAAACAGAATAGTCTGTAGTAACCTGTAACTAACGCAAACTTCTGGAACTCCAAAAATTCTACCAAAATAGGACGACCTAGACAATTTGTTTAATTATCTTCTGCAATTAGAATCAGTATTTTATCACGTTCTGGTGATTTTTAACAATTGTTTTCTTGAACAGAAAGTTTCTGGAATTTTCAGCAAGATCAAATAACTATCATCCAAGAAGATCCTATAGGTCTTACTTTGCACAAACACTAATTAAAACATGAAACCACATCTAAACAGAGGCTAGATGGATTATTTATTACTAAACAGAACCAAAAAGCAAGAAACTAAAATAAAATTGGGTGCTTCCCAACAAGCGCTATCATTTAACGCCCCTAGCTAGGCATGATGATTTCAATGATGCTCACATAGAAGATAAGAATTGAAACATAAAGAGAGCATCATGAAGAATATGACTAGCACATTTAATTCTAACCCACTTCTTATGCATAGGGATTTTGTGAGCAAACAAATTATGGGAACAATAATCAACTAGCATAGGAAAGCAAAACAGACATAGCTTCAAGATTTTCAACACATAGAGAGGAAACTTGATATTATTGCAATTCCTACAAGCATATATTCCTCCCTCATAATAATTTTTAGTAGCATCATGAATAAATTTAACAATATAACCAGCACCTAAAGAATTCTTTTCATGATCTACAAGCATAGATACTTTACTACTCTCCACATAAGCAAAATTCTTCTCTTTCAGGATAGTGGGAGTATCATAAGAGACTCGAATACTATAAATTGTTTCCACATTAAAAGAGTAATGTTCATAAAAAGGGGAATCATAATCATGACAAGTTCTATAAATATAGTCATCACTACTTTTTATAGCATAAGTTTCATCACAATAATCATCATAAGTAGCAACTTTGTTCTCATCATAATCGATTGAAACCTCTTCCAAAATAGTGGAATCATCACTAAATAAAGTCATGACCTCTCCAAACCCACTTTCATCAATATAATCATCATAAGTAGGAGGCATGCTATCATCATTATAAATTTGCATATCAAAACTTGTGAGACTAAAAAATATCATCTTCATTAAACGTAGCATCCCCAAGCTTGGGACAAACATTAATTGCAGCAAATATATTCTCAAAAACATCATCTTCATCAAACATAGCATCCCCAAGCTTGGGCCTTTTCATATCATAAGCATAATCACTCTCATCATTAATAGTGTGGATAGCACCAATAGTATAGCAATTATCATCATCACTATGAGTAGTAGGAGCAACATCATTTGGGAGGGTTACCTTTTTACCTTTGCTTCTCCGTTTTTTCTTTTTCTTCTTCACATCAAGTGCGGGTTTATCCCTCTTTTTTGAGCTCCTTATTGATGAGATTGGTTGAATAGAAAGCTCCTCCTCGTTACCTGATTCATCATAAGAAATAATAGGAGGATATTGGGAAGCCTCTTCCCTTTTATTAGTATTCTCTTCATCTTCTATTTGCTTTCTTTTCTTTATGTAATTGGCAATATAAGGATTTTCAATGCAATTCACCGCACAATACATATAAATTTCCTCTAGGTCAAAATTAAGAAGTTTATCACTGGCAAATTCTGGAAGATAGTTAGTTATACGTTTCATTTCTTCGTAACCCATAAGCAAACTAAGTTCATTATAATGTGCACGGGAAATCAAGTCATCACAATTTTTGGACACGATTAGATCATGAAACAATTTGCATCGGATAATTAAATGACCCCGTTCATTGCAAAGTTCACAAGTACGGCTAAGAAAATTTAAATTTTCAGCATAAACATCTAGCCTTTCTTGCAACAATTTAGTTTCTAAATTCTTATGCCTCTTGAAATATCTATCTTCCCTATTTGGTGTGTACCTGCAAACCCAATGCACTGCACAAAAATTGACATGTTTATAGGAGACATTCTCATGATAACTAGTGCAATCATCATTAGTACTATGGATGTTCAAGGAGTTCGTACTAACAACATTGCAATCATGCTCATCATTCAAAGATTTAGTGCCAAACATTCTAATGCATTCTTCTTCTAACACTTTGGCACAATTTTCCTTCCCATCATACTCACGAAAGATCTTAAAAAGATGAAGCGTATGAGGCAAACTCAATTCCATTTTTTGTAGTTTTCTTTTATAAAATAATCTAGTGCTAAAACAAGAAACTAAAAGATTTTATTGCAAGATCTAAAGATATACCTTCAAGCACTAACCTCCCCGGCAACGGCGCCAGAAAAGAGCTTGATGTCTACTACCCAACCTTCTTCTTGTAGACGTTGTTGTGCCTCCAAGTGCAGAGGTTTGTAGGACAGTAGCAAATTTCCCTCAAGTGGATCACCTAAGGTTTATCAATCCGTGGGAGGCGTAGGATGAAGATGGTCTCTCTCAAGCAACCCTGCAACCAAATAACAAAGAGTCTCTTGTGTCCCCAACACACCCAATACAATGGTAAATTGTATAGGTGCACTAGTTCGGCTAAGAGATGGTGATACAAGTGCAATATGGATGGTAGATATAGGTTTTTGTAATATGAAAATATAAAAACAGCAAGGTAACTAATGATAAAAGTGAGCGTAAACGGTATTGCAATGCTAGGAAACAAGGCCTAGGGTTCATACTATCACTAGTGCAAGTTCTCTCAACAATAATAACATAATTGGATCATATAACTATCCCTCAACATGTAACGAAGAGTCACTCCAAAGTCACTAATAGCGGGGAACAAACGAAGAGATTATGGTAGGGTGCGCAACCACCTCAAAGTTATTCTTTCTGCTCGATCTATTCAAGAGTCCGTAGTAAAATAACATGAAGCTATTCTTTCCGATCAATCTATCATAGAGTTCATACTAGAATAACACCTTAAGACACAAATCAACCAAAACCCTAATGTCACCTAGATACTCCAATGTCACCTCAAGTATCCGTGGGTATGATTATACGATATGCATCACACAATCTCAGATTCATCTATTCAACCAACACAAAGTACTTCAAAGAGTGCCCCAAAGTTTCTACCAGAGAGTCAAGACGAAAACGTGTGCCAACCCCTATGCATAGGTTCATGGGCGAAACCCGCAAGTTGATCACCAAAACATACATCAAGTGGATCACGTGATATCCCATTGTCACCACAGATACGCACGGCAAGACATACATCAAGTGTTCTCAAATCCTCAAAGACTCAATCCGATAAGGTAACTTCAAAGGGAAAACTCAATCCATTACAAGAAAGTAGAGGGGGAGAAACATCATAAGATCCAACTATAATAGCAAAGCTCGTGATACATCAAGATCGTATCACCTCAAGAACACGAGAGAGAGAGAGAGATCAAACACATAGCTAATGGTACATACCCCTAGCCCCGAGGGTGAACTACTCCCTCCTCGTCGTGGAGAGCGCCGGGATGATGAAGATGGCCACCGGTGAGGGATTCCCCCTCCGGCAGGGTGCCGGAATATGGTCCCGATTGAGTTTTGGTGGCTATAGAGGCTTGCGGCGGCGGAACACCCATTCTATTCTGTTACCCGATGGTTTTAGGGTTTATGGAGATATATAGGCGAAAGAAGTCGGTCAGGGGAGCCACGAGGGCCCACGAGGGTGGAGGGCGCCCCCTACCTTGTGCCTCCCTCGTTGCTTCCCTGACGTGCACTCCAAGTCCCCTGGATTGCTTCCGTTCAAAAAATAACTCTCCCGAAGGTTTTATTCCGTTTGGGCTCCGTTTGATATTCCTTTTCTGCGAAACACTGAAACAAGGGAAAAAACAGGAACTGGCACTGGGCTCTGGGTTAATAGGCTAGTCCCAAAAATAATATAAAAGTGCATAGTAAAGCCCATTAAACATCCAACATGGATAATATAATAGCATGAATACTTCAGAAATTATAGATACGTTGGCGACGTATCAATAGACTTCTTCAATAAATAAGAGTGTTGAACCCAAGGAGGAGCTAAAGGCAGAACAAATATTCCCTCAGGTTCTATCGACCACCGATACAACTGTACGCACACTTCATGTTTGCTTTACTGGAAACAAGAATGAAACTATTTTGCAAGGATAAAACTAGGAGTACTTTGCGAGAATAAAACTACAAAAAAATTGAAAGATAATAAAAGTGGATAGCTTTTGTCAACAAGAAAGTTATTTGTCCCTAGGTAATCGATAACAAGTACCGGTAATCATTCTTGTAATTTTATATGAGGGAGAGGCATGAGCTAACATACTTTCTCTACTTGGATCATATGCACTTATGATTGGAACTCTAGCAAGCATCCACAACTACTAAAGATCATTAAGGTCGTGAAACCCAACCATAGCATTAAGTATCCAGTCCTCTTTATCCCATTCGCAACAACCCACATACTCAGGTTTAAGCTTCTGTCACTCTTGCAACGCACCATAGGCAAATCATGAATGTATTGCAACACCCTATAGCCGGGACTCCTCATGTTTGCGCGGGGAGAAGGGGTGTCACACCGCTGCATAGAGGGGGAGAAAGTTGGTGTAGACGGTAGCAAGGTGGTTGATGTAGATCTCCATCACGATCCTTGCCACGGTGGCACTTCAGCGCCACCGGGAGAGAGGGGGAGAGAGAGCCCCCTGTCGGTGTCAAAACCGGCGGATCTCGGGTAGGGGGTCCTGAACTGTACGTCTAAGGTCTATGGTAACAGGAGATAGGGGACACAATGTTCACCCAGGTTTGGGCCCTCTCTATGGAGGTAATACCCTACTTCCTGCTTGATTGATCTTGATGAATATGAGTATTACAAGAGTTGATCTACCACGAGATCGTAAAGGCTAAACCCTAGAAGTCTAGCCTGTATGACTATGGTAATGAGTATCTCCCTCCGGGCTAAGTCCTCCGGTTTATATAGACACCGGGAGGATCTAGGTTTACACACGGTCGGTTACAAAGAAAGGAATCTACATATTTGATCGCCAAGCTTGCCTTCCACGCCAAGGAGAGTCCTATCCGGACACGAGTGCAGTCTTCGGTCTTCGTGTCTTCACAGCCCATCAGTCCGGCCCATGGCTAACAGGCCGGACGCCTGAGGACCCCTTAGTCCAGGACTCCCTCAGTAGCCCCTGAACCTGGCTTCAATGACAAGGTATCGAGCGCGTAGATCTGTCTCCGGCATTGCAAGGCGGGTTCCTCCTTCTGAACTCCAAAATAGTCTTCAGACGTATCGACGTGTCCGGACCTGTAACACACACACCACACGTAACCGCGGAGAGATTATAATTTTACACGAGTCCAATCCACTGACAATCTTTCGTAACACGACATCATATATGTCCGGTCATAATTTTGAACTGTTTTTTCGTCTGCCGCTTCACGTTTCGAGACGCGGTTGCCATTGGCACGTCTTGTCAAACAGGGATCGTGTCCCCTTATTGCGGGATCCTCATCAATACGGGCATGGGTAACCCAACCGTGCCGTTTACACAGCCCTTCGGAATAGGCGAGTTTTAAGGAGAGTGGGGAGGCGCTTGACATTCACGGCCTTTATACGGAGATAAGGATTCGTCCTTATTCACTCACGCTTTCTCCTTCCTCCACCCATCCATTCTCGAGCTCCAGCGCCCAAGCTCTAGCTTTCCCCGCCCGAGGAAGTACTGCAACCATGTCCGGATCCGGAGCTGGAGGCAAGTGGATGGCCTCCTCCGTTAAAAAGAAGGACATCAAGGAGCTCTGAGAGGCCGGATACCTGGCCAAGGAGATCGTTCACCGACTCCCGGCCAAGGGACAGATCGTCCCTACCCCAGAGCCCCATGAGAGGGTTGTGTTTCTTGCGCATTTCGTCTGCGGGCTGGGATTCCCTCTCCACCCGTTTGTCCGTGGACTGATGTTTTACTATGGGCTGGACTTCCATGATCTCGCCCCCAACATTATCCTCAACATCTCAGCATTTATAGTCATGTGCGAGGCCTTTCTTCGCATCCCACCTCACTTTGGCCTATGGTTGAAGACCTTCAATGTGAAGCCGAAGGTCGTGAGCGGTCAACAAGCAGAGTGCGGAGGCACCATGGTGGGCAAGATGCCCAATGCCACCTGGCCCGAAGGCTCCTTTGTGGAGACGGTGAAGGGATGGCAGTCGGGGTGGTTCTACATCACCGAGCCGTGCGATACCAACTGGGCAGCAGCCCCCGAATTCTGATCCGGAGTTCCGATGTGGCTCACCTCCTGGCAAGAGAATGGCCTAATTAACCTGGGGTTCATCGAACGAGCTGACTGGGCTCCAGACGTCCGTCCAGAATATGATAACCAAGAGAATCAAACTTGTCAACGTGATCCAAGTTATGCTCATTCGCCAGATCCTTCCGTGCCAACGCCGGACTTGCTATTTGTGGGAGTTTGATCCGGCCAAGCACCAGACGCTGCTAGAGCTCTTTGGCACGATGCACGAAGACATCTGGAAAGTGCTCTTCAAGGCCGGCGAGACACCACCGCCTACGACCGAGGATCGCGGGCTTAGCTTAAAACGCCAGGCTAATTCGGTAAGTTCCATCATGTTTTCAAGGTATATCCTTTACTGCATATTTTGAGGAAGGAGTCTAAGCCTTCCTATCAATTTTTTAGGCCTGGATCGACATAACGGGGCGGATTAATTGTCCGGCTCCGCTGCCCGAAGATGAAGAAACCCCAATTCCAACGAAGATGTTGTTTCCGGCACCTTATGATGTGCCGGAGAAGAAGGCCAAGAAGACGACCAAAGGGACCAGGAGCGGCCTTCACCGAAAAGGTGCCTTGGACGTGTCGTCCAAAGACGAGACTCACTCTTCGGTTGCCGAAGACGAGGAGGAGGAGGAGGAAGAAAGCGACTCCCCCCTGAGGGGGGAAGGAAGAAAAGGGGGGCTCCACAAATCTGGAGGCGAAGGCACCCAAGACGGGGAAGGGCTCCCTTGAGGATAACTCTGCGTGGCATGTCGATAGCAGTCCGGAGCGAATCCCCCGGACCAAGCCGCAGGCCGCCTCGTAAGTACTAAAAAAACCTTATACACGTCCAAATGCTTGGCCTTTCGACTTTGTGATACTAATATGTTTAAATTATGCCATTGCAGTCCGGCCCGCTACAGCTCCCCGCGATCCTCAACAGAGGATTCGCTAGATTCAAAGGAGATGGCTAGCATGTCACCGCCGCCCGCTCACTCTGTCTCGGCCAAGGGTGATGACGAGGTGGTGTCCCAAAGGACCTATCCAGACCAGGGGGAGGTTCCGGAGATCATCGGGGTGGCGCCCAAGGATGACTCCTCGGCCGCCGGACACATGGGGGAAAAAGCCCCCATGGGGACTGGTGATGGGGGCCACGTTCTCGGCCCACAGCCGGATACCATTCCGGAGACCTACACGGCTCCGGAGTCCAGCGAACGGCCTTCCCCGAAAGGAGGAGGTGTGCCTGTTCCGCCGGTGGCCTCTGTCCAACCAGAGGCACCGGATAATCTGCTGGAGGCGCTTCCATTGTGGATGAACACCGTGTCCTTATGGGCACGATGGTCGAGAAGGTTCAGTCCACCAAAAGTGGACTGACCGAAGCCTGCGCTAGCCTTCTAACAGGATTTGATGTAAGTAATGTAATTGTAGAAAGAATATCACAGTGTAGACAGTAGCCCCTGATGCTCTGTTCGGTGTTCGGGAAGAAAAACCCGAACAAAGGATCGAAATAATTTTCGCAGGAGTCTAACATAAGATGTCTATGTGAATAAGCAGGCGTCGCTGCTGGCTGCTGCCGCTCATGCTGCGGAGGTCTCCGGCCTGAAGCAGAGCCTGGAGCGGGCCGAACAAGAGCTTGGCCTCATGAAGAAGCAGCTGGAGGACAACCAAGGTATGTAGTAACCTGCGCGTATATTTAGGAAGGATGAATGTTTCATGCTGACTAAAGTGTCATGAACTTTATTAGGGGCCACGACCGAGGTAGCGGCCCTCAAGAAGGCGTTTGCCGAGGCCAAGGACAAAGCGGCCAAGGAGCGCATCGCGCGCGAGAAGAACGAGGCCCGGGTCAGCGAGGTCCAGCAAGAGCTCCAGGTTGCCGTCAAAAAGTACAAGTCCTTGGAGCGTGATTCTAAGACGCAAGCGTCCAAACTTGCGAAGGCCCACCAGAGTGCACAAGAGGCTTGAGCTGAGGCCCAGAGCGCCCTTCAGGAAATCCAGGCGGCCAAGAAGATTGCGGCGGGTAAGGCTTTCATTATGCAAAGCAAGTCTGTGAAGGAAACGTTCCTTTTACTTACCCGAATTTGGAGCCCTCCAGGGGCGTTTACGGATTTGCCGCACAGCGTATCAGATGCTACCGAGTTCTATAGAGCCGAATGTCGGTGTCAAAACCGGCGGATCTCGGGTAGGGGGTCTCGAACAGTGCATCTAAGGCGGATGGTAACAGGAGGCGGGGGACACGATGTTTACCCAGGTTCGGGCCCTCTCGGTGGAGGTAATACCCTACTTCCTGCTTGATTGATCTTGATGATACGAGTATTACAAGAGTTGATCTACCACGAGATCGTAGAGGCTAAACCCTAGAAGCTAGCCTATGGTATGATTGTTGTTGTCCTACAGACTAAACCCTCCGGTTTATATAGACGCCAGAGGGGGCTAGGGTTACACAGAGTCGGTTACAATGGAGGAGATCTACATATCCGTATTGCCAAGCTTGCCTTCCATGCCAAGGAGAGTCCCATCCGGACACGGGACAAAGTCTTCAATCTTGTATCTTCATAGTCCAACAGTCCGGCTAAAGTATATAGTCCGGCTGTCTGAGGACCCCCTAATCCAGGACTCCCTCAGTAGCCCCTGAACCAGGCTTCAATGACGATGAGTCCGGCACGCAGATTGTCTTCGGCATTTCAAGGCGGGTTCCTCCTCCGAATGTTCCATAGAAGATTTTGAACACAAGGATAGTGTCCGGCTCTGCAAAACAAATTCCACATACCACCGTAGAGAGAATAATATTTCCACCGCCTTGTCAACACCGGACTTGCAATCTATGGGAAGTCGATCCGGCCAAGCACCAAACCTTGTGAGAGCTTTTCGGCTCCTCGCACAAGGACATCTGGAAGGTGCTTTTCAAGTCCACCAAATCATGGCCGGACTCCGCCGAAGACCGCGGGTACCAACTGTCCCACCCTGCAAGTTCGGTAAGTCATCGTACTTTTTATCTGCATAACCCAAGGGAAGCGCTTAATGTGTTTTCTACAACTCCCCTAGGGCTGGACGAAGAAGGCGGAGCAGATCCATTGTACGGCCCCGCTGCCTGAAGAACCGGCCATCCCACTTCTGACGAAGATGCTGGTCCCGGCGCCTTACAAGGTGCCAAAGAAGACGGCCGAGAAGGGGGCCAAAAAGACCCGGGGCGGCCTTCATCACCGCGGCACTTCGGATACAATATCCGAAGGCTCTGATGCCCATTCCACCTTCGAAGAGGATGAGGAGGAGGAGGAAGATGTATCCCCTGCGGGGGAAAGAAAGAAGAGGACGGCCTCCGCACACTTGGAGGCCGAGTCGCCTAAAAAGGGAAAAGCTCCTCTTCCGGAGGAGTCCACTGCCGCCGCCGACAGCGGCCCGACGTGGGATCCCAGGGCCTAGCCCGTGGTGAACTCATGAGTATATACAGTCCGAATACGTTTATGCATCCAGACTCATCATGGCGTAATATTTTAACCTGAGCCATATTTTTTGTAGTCCGGCAAGGTCCCGTACCGAACAATCCTCATCGGAGGATTCGCTGAGCTCGGATGCTATGGAGAGCGGGACGCCCCCGAAGGCCCCTTCCTTTGAACAGGTGAATACCACCGAGGCTTCGTCCCAGAGGGACCCCGATCAAGGAGGAGAGGAAAAGACCGTGAAGGCGGCGCCTGGAGGTCAAACTTCAGGGGCCGAACACATGGGGGAGAAAATTCACATGGGAGCTGACGGCGGGGGCCATCTTGAATTCGGCTCCCAGCCGGATGCAATTCCGGAGACCAATACGGCTCCAGAATCAAGCAGGCCGCCTCTCTCAGCTGGAGGGGACATGCCTGTTCCACCGACAATCTCTGTCCAACCAAAGGTGTCGGATGCTTTGTTGGTGGCGCTGAAGAGCGCCTCCATCATCGATGAACACCGTGCCCTCATTGGTGCGGTGATTGAGAAGATTCAGTCTGCTGAGAGTGGACTGAATAAAGCCTGCATCAGCCTTGTAAAAGGTTTTGAGGTATGTTTTGTGAGGTTTCGAAGAGTGTCATGGTATGGATAGTAGCCCCTGATACACTGTTTGGTGAAAGAAAGAACCGGACAGAGGATCGAATTTATGTTCGCAGGAAGACTCATTAGATGACATCTATTTCTCTTTTGTTATAAGCAGGCGTCTGTAGCGGCTGCTGCCTCTCATACTGTGGAGGTCTTCGGACTGAATCGAAGTCTGGAGCGGGCCAAAGAAGAACTTGGCCAGTTGAAAATGCAGTTGGAAGATAAGCAAGGTATGCGTAAGCCTTGTTTGTGTTTAGTGCTATCAAATTTCCAGTATGATAAAATATGTTCCCTGATTTTCTCTAGGGATGATGACTGAAGTCGAGGCTCTTAAGAAGGCTGTGTCCAAGGCCGAGGAAAAGGCTGCCGAAGAGCAGGCCCTCTGTGAGAAACATGAGGCCAGGGTTATTGAAGCTGAGCAAAAGCTGCAAGAGGCCGTGAAGAAATGCGAGACCTTGGAGCAGAGTTTAACGGAGAAAGAATCCGAACTCACCAAGGCGCATCAGGCGGCGCCCGCTGCCCAGGGGGAAACCCAAGGCGCCCTGCAGGAGATCCAAGAGGCGAGAAAGGTCGCGGCGGGTAAGGCATTTTCCATGTAAAGCAAGTATTTGAGTAGAAAATTATTTTTCTAAGTTTGAATTCGGATTTCTCAGGGGTATATGCCGAGCTGCCCCACAGCATATCGGATGCCGCCCAATTCTATCGAGCCGAAGAAAGGAACACTGCGGATAAGCTTTTCTGGTCGCAGTATTTGGCACCGAATTATCCGGTGCCTTTTGTCGATCAACTAAAACAGCTGATTGAACTGCATAAGGCGGCGGAACTAGTCATGAAGGATCTGATTATCCGGCTATGGCCTGCCGAGCCAATTCCAAGCAGCTACTTCGGGCTCGTGAAGCGGCTTGTGAGTGCCTGCCCTCGACTTGATGTCATCAAGCGGTCGGTGTGTATAGAGGGTGCGCGAATGGCCTTCGCCCGCGCAAAGGTGGACTGGGGGAAGATGGATGCTGAAAAGCTGATGACTGAAGGACCGCCCGCGGGGAAGGAGCACCGCAAGGCCGAATTATATTATGAGAGTGTCCAGAAAGGATCCTGCCTTGCGGCAGAGCTATGTACCAAGGACATTATATTTCCATGAATGCAAATCATGTTGTCCTTCATAATGTCTGAACAGGGTCATTTATATTATTTATTGCCTGTTATATAAAAGTTTACCCTCCTGTGCGGCCGTTTTATATGTTAAATCTGAGAGTTGGCCAGTCGTCGGCTTCTGCCCCCACGTAAGAAGTACGGGGGTGTTCGGGATAAACCTGATCACTCTTTATCCCAGTTTTGGGTCCTTCGAAGGAGGTGCTCAGCACAACGAACCAGGCAATCGGACTATAGGGCTTTATCACTCTCACTTAGCCATAGGAGCTTTAGTAAGGTAGGCGCAGCCCCTGGTGTTCGGAAGACCGTACTAGGGGCTCTATAAGCACCTGATCGGAGGAAAAACCGATCCATCGCACGCTGCATTGGTTATGGCATTATGCGGGAGAAATCCTTAAAGATTTTACGACCTCTCGAACAGCTGACCAGCTCTCGCTGTATCATGACATTCAGTTTTCCCAGTGCTACCTTAGCCGATATAGCGGAACGTAAGGTACCAAAACATGGGAGCCGGGCAAACCCAACTATTGACCCAAGACATGATTCAGAGCTGATGCATATAACGCTATAAGTTCGTGGTGCCGAACTTCCGCGAAGGTGTTCGGACTTTATTGCCGTACTGTGGGTAAAACGAAGCCCCTGGCATGTTTAAAGGCATATCACGGTGTACGGATGCCACTCGACGAAAGAAATGATAGCAGAAAAGCGTCATACAAATCCACATATTTTATTTGAATAGTACGTCGATGCGTGTGAATATAGGTAATAATGGAAAATAAATATGACTGTGGAACCTGCTGAGACCAGGGGGAAGAAGCTGTGTGCGGATCAGAGTATAGTCAGATGGTCATCGGGGGAATATCTAAGGATTCCCTTGCGTGTTCGGGCTGCCTCCATATCGCCCGTCCTGGTCGACGCAAAGGTGAACCTGCAAAGGAAATGTAAGAAATGTTTGTGTGCCGGAGAGCTGCTGAGCCGTTGTATGCGGCCTATCTTGGCCTTCGCCGGAGTGTTTAATTGAGCTCTGGATGAGCCGGGCTATGGTGCCGCGAAGTAGTTCGAAGTCCTTTGGCGGTAAGCCTGGCCGTCGACTCGAGGTTCGGCTGCAAGGTGCTGCTCATTGCTTCTACTGTTAAGGCAGCGGTGTACTTGTTGCTGCCGAAGGAAAGGTCGGCCTTGCCCTTAACCGTGATGACGCCGCGTGGACCGGGCATCTTGAGCTTACGGTAGGCGTAATGTGGCACCGCACTAAATCGAGCGAACGCGGTTCGTCCGAGCAGTGCCTGATAATCACTGCGGAAGGGGACGATTTCGAAGGTTAACTCTTCGGTACGGTAATTTTTTGGTGATCCGAAGACTACCTCAAGGGCAATGGAGCCTGTACAACTGGCTTCCACACCTGGTATAATGCCTTTGAAAGTGGCTGTAGTGGGTTTGATCATCGAATGATCGATGCCCATCTTGTGCACTGTGTCCTGGTAAAGCAGGTTTAGACTGCTGCCTCCGTCCATAAGGACTCGTGTGAGGTGGAACCCGTTAATTATTGGGTCAAGGACTAGTGCGGCTGGATTGCCCTGATTGGCGTTAACCGGACGATCTGTGTGATTGAAGGTGATCGGCCCTAGTTTATTTTGTGGGACGGCTGGTTCCGTAAAGTCGGCATCCCTAAGGGTGCACATCCGGTCCTGGTGGGGAACGTGGGTGTTGTTTACCACGTTCACCGTTTGGATTTGTGGGAGAAATATTATTTGCCCCCCTGTATTTGATGATCTGGGCTCTTCGTCGCCATCATCGCCTTGGGACCCCTCGTCTTTGTTTTTGGCGCCTGCCCTGCCGGCTTGTTTGAAGACCCAGCATTCTCTATTGGTATGGGTGGCTGGCGTTCCCGGGGTGCCATGAATTTGGCATTGACGATCGAGTATGCGGTCTAGACTGGACGAACCCGAGTTGTTATTTTTGAGCGGCCTTCTCCGCTGACCGGACTTGTAGCCACTAAATCCGGCATTAACCGCTATATTTTCGACATTTTCACCATA